>NW_027461963.1:0-170000 GCF_050947455.1 Rhinoderma darwinii
ATACTGACTGTAAAGTGCCGCGTATGTTACTATACTGACTGTAAAGTGCCGCATGTGTTACTATACTGACTGTAAAGTGCAGCGTGTGTTACTATACTGACTGTAATGTGCAGCGTGCATTACTATACTGACTGTAAAGTGCCGCATGTGTTACTATACTGACTGTAAAGTGCCGCATGTGTTACTATACTGACTGTAAAGTGCCGCATGTGTTACTATACTGACTGTAAAGTGCCGCATGTGTTACTGTACTGACTGTAAAGTGCAGCGTGCGTTACTATACTGACTGTAAAGAGCAGCATGTGTTACTATACTGACTGTAAAGTGCAGCGTGTTTTACTATACTGACTGTAAAGTGCAGCATGCGTTACTATACTGACTGTAAAGTGCAGCGTGCGTTACTATACTGACTGTAAAGAGCAGCATGTGTTACTATACTGACTGTAAAGTGCAGCGTGCCTTACTATACTGACTGTAAAGTGCCGCATGTGTTACTATACTGACTGTAAAGTGCCGCATGTGTTACTATACTAACTGTAAAGTGCAGTGTGCGTTACTATACTGAATGTAAAGTGCAGCGTGCGTTACTATACTGACTGTAAAGTGCCGCATGTGTTACTATACTGACTGTAAAGTGCAGCGTGCGTTACTATACTGACTGTAATGTGCAGCGTACATTACTATACTGACTGTAAAGTGCCGCATGTGTTACTATACTGACTGTAAAGTGCCGCATGTGTTACTATACTGACTGTAAAGTGCAGTGTGCGTTACTATACTGACTGTAAAGTGCCGCATGTGTTACTATACTGACTGTAAAATGCCGCATGTGTTACTATACTGACTGTAAAGTGCCGCATGTGTTACTATACTGACTGTAAAGTGCAGCGTGCTTTACTATACTGACTGTAAAGTGCAGCGTGCGTTACTATACTGACTGTAAAGTGCAGCGTGCGTTACTATACTGACTGTAAAGTGCCGCGTATGTTACTATACTGACTGTAAAGTGCCGCATGTGTTACTATACTAACTGTAAAGTGCAGCGTGCGTTACTATACTGACTGTAAAGTGCCGCATGTGTTACTATACTCACTGTAAAGTGCAGCGTGCATTACTATACTGACTGTAAAGAGCAGCATGTGTTACTATACTGACTGTAAAGTGCAGTGTGCGTTACTATACTGACTGTAAAGTGCCGCATGTGTTACTATACTGACTGTAAAGTGCTGCATGTGTTACTATACTGACTGTAAAGTGCAGCATGTGTTACTATACTGACTGTAAAGTGCCGCATGTGTTACTATACTGACTGTAAAGTGCAGCGTGTGTTACTATACTGACTGTAAAGTGCCGCATGTGTTACTATACTGACTGTAAAGTGCAGCGTGCGTGACTATACTGACTGTAAAGTGCCGCGTATGTTACTATACTGACTGTAAAGTGCCTCATGTGTTACTATACTGACTGTAAAGTGCAGCGTGCGTTACTATACTGACTGTAAAGTGCCGCATGTGTTACTATACTGACTGTAAAGTGCCGCATGTGTTACTATACTGACTGTAAAGTGCCGCATGTGTTACTGTACTGACTGCAAAGTGCAGCGTGCGTTACTATACTGACTGTAAAGAGCAGCATGTGTTACTATACTGACTGTAAAGTGCAGCGTGCGTTACTATACTGACTGTAAAGAGAAGCATGTGTTACTATACTGACTGTAAAGTGCAGCGTGCCTTACTATACTGACTGTAAAGTGCCTCATGTGTTACTATACTGACTGTAAAGTGCCGCATGTGTTACTATACTGACTGTAAAGTGCCGCATGTGTTACTATACTGACTGTAAAGTGCCGCATGTGTTACTATACTGACTGTAAAGTGCCGCATGTGTTACTATACTGACTGTAAAGAGCAGCATGTGTTACTATACTGACTGTAAAGTGCAGCGTGCGTTACTATACTGACTGTAAAGAGCAGCATGTGTTACTATACTGACTGTAAAGTGCAGCGTGCCTTACTATACTGACTGTAAAGTGCCGCATGTGTTACTATACTGACTGTAAAGTGCCGCATGTGTTACTATACTAACTGTAAAGTGCAGTGTGCGTTACTATACTGAATGTAAAGTGCAGCGTGCGTTACTATACTGACTGTAAAGTGCCGCATGTGGTACTATACTGACTGTAAAGTGCAGCGTGCGTTACTATACTGACTGTAATGTGCAGCGTGCGTTACTATACTGACTGTAAAGAGCAGCATGTGTTACTATACTGACTGTAAAGTGCAGCGTGCCTTACTATACTGACTGTAAAGTGCCGCATGTGTTACTATACTGACTGTAAAGTGCCGCATGTGTTACTATACTAACTGTAAAGTGCAGTGTGCGTTACTATACTGAATGTAAAGTGCAGCGTGCGTTACTATACTGACTGTAAAGTGCCGCATGTGTTACTATACTGACAGTAAAGTGCCGCATGTGTTACTATACTGACTGTAAAGTGCAGCGTGCTTTACTATACTGACTGTAAAGTGCAGCGTGCGTTACTATACTGACTGTAAAGTGCAGTGTGCGTTACTATACTGACTGTAAAGTGCCGCGTGCGTTACTATACTGACTGTAAAGTGCGGCATGTGTTACTATACTGACTGTAAAATGCCGCATGTGTTACTATACTGACTGTAAAGTGGCGCATGTGTTACTATGCTGACTGTAAAGTGCAGCGTGCTTTACTATACTGACTGTAAAGTGCAGCGTGCGTTACTATACTGACTGTAAAGTGCAGCGTGCGTTACTATACTGACTGTAAAGTGCTGCGTATGTTACTATACTGACTGTAAAGTGCCGCATGTGTTACTATACTAACTGTAAAGTGCAGCGTGCGTTACTATACTGACTGTAAAGTGCCGCATGTGTTACTATACTCACTGTAAAGTGCTGCATGTGTTACTATACTGACTTTAAAGTGCCGCATGTGTAACTGTACTGACTGTAAAGTGCAGCGTGCATTACTATACTGACTGTAAAGAGCAGCATGTGTTACTATACTGACTGTAAAGTGCAGCGTGCGTTACTATACTGACTGTAAAGAGCAGCATGTGTTACTATACTGACTGTAAAGTGCAGCGTGCCTTACTATACTGACTGTAAAGTGCCGCATGTGTTACTATACTGACTGTAAAGTGCCGCATGTGTTACTATACTAACTGTAAAGTGCAGTGTGCGTTACTATACTGAATGTAAAGTGCAGCGTGCGTTACTATACTGAATGTAAAGTGCAGCGTGCGTTACTATACTGACTGTAAAGTGCCGCATGTGTTACTATACTGACTGTAAAGTGCCGCATGTGTTACTATACTGACTGTAAAGTGCAGCGTGCTTTACTATACTGACTGTAAAGTGCAGCGTGCGTTACTATACTGACTGTAAAGTGCAGCGTGCATTACTATACTGACTGTAAAGTGCCGCATGTGTTACTATACTGACTGTAAAGTGCAGCGTGCTTTACTATACTGACTGTAAAGTGCAGCGTGCGTTACTATACTGACTGTAAAGTGCAGCGTGCGTTACTATACTGACTGTAAAGTGCCGCATGTGTTACTATACTGACTGTAAAGTGCTGCATGTGTTACTATACTGACTGTAAAGTGCAGCATGTGTTACTATACTGACTGTAAAGTGCAGCGTGCGTTACTATACTGACTGTAAAGTGCCGCGTATGTTGCTATACTGACTGTAAAGTGCCGCATGTGTTACTATACTGACTGTAAAGTGCAGCGTGTGTTACTATACTGACTGTAAAGTGCCGCATGTGTTACTATACTGACTGTAAAGTGCCGCATGTGTTACTGTACTGACTGTAAAGTGCAGCATGTGTTACTATACTGACTGTAAAGTGCTGCATGTGTTACTATACTGACTGTAAAGTGCTGCATGTGTTACTATACTGACTGTAAAGTGCAGCATGTGTTACTATACTGACTGTAAAGTGCAGCGTGCGTTACTATACTGACTGTAAAGTGCTGCATGTGTTACTATACTGACTGTAAAGTGCAGCATGTGTTACTATACTGACTGTAAAGTGCAGCGTGCGTTACTATACTGACTGTAAAGTGCCGCATGTGTTACTATACTGACTTTGAAGTGCCGCATGTGTTACTATACTGACTGTAAAGTGCCGCATGTGTTACTATACTGACTGTAAAGTGAAGTGTGCGTTACTATACTGAATGTAAAGTGCAGCGTGCGTTACTATACGGACTGTAAAGAGCAGCATGTGTAACTATACTGACTGTAAAGTGCCGCATGTGTTACTATACTGACTGTAAAGAGCAGCGTGTGTTACTATACTGACTGTAAAGTGCGGCATGTGTTACTATACTGACTGTAAAGTGCCGCATGTGTTACTATACTGACTGTAAAGTGCCGCATGTGTTACTATACTGACTGTAAAGTGCCGCATGTGTTACTATACTGACTGTAAAGTGCAGTGTGCGTTACTATACTGAATGTAAAGTGCAGCATGTGTTACTATACTGACTGTAAAGTGCTGCATGTGTTACTATACTGACTGTAAAGTGCTGCATGTGTTACTATACTGACTGTAAAGTGCAGCATGTGTTACTATACTGACTGTAAAGTGCAGCGTGCGTTACTATACTGACTGTAAAGTGCTGCATGTGTTACTATACTGACTGTAAAGTGCAGCATGTGTTACTATACTGACTGTAAAGTGCAGCGTGCGTTACTATACTGACTGTAAAGTGCCGCATGTGTTACTATACTGACTTTGAAGTGCCGCATGTGTTACTATACTGACTGTAAAGTGCCGCATGTGTTACTATACTGACTGTAAAGTGAAGTGTGCGTTACTATACTGAATGTAAAGTGCAGCGTGCGTTACTATACGGACTGTAAAGAGCAGCATGTGTAACTATACTGACTGTAAAGTGCCGCATGTGTTACTATACTGACTGTAAAGAGCAGCGTGTGTTACTATACTGACTGTAAAGTGCGGCATGTGTTACTATACTGACTGTAAAGTGCCGCATGTGTTACTATACTGACTGTAAAGTGCCGCATGTGTTACTATACTGACTGTAAAGTGCCGCATGTGTTACTATACTGACTGTAAAGTGCAGTGTGCGTTACTATACTGAATGTAAAGTGCAGCGTGCGTTACTATACTGACTGTAAAGTGCCGCATGTGTTACTATACTGACTGTAAATGCTGCATGTGTTACTATACTGACTGTAAAGTGCCGCATGTGTTACTATACTGACTGTAAAGTGCAGCGTGCTTTACTATACTGACTGTAAAATGCAGCGTGCGTTACTATACTGACTGTAAAGTGCAGCGTGCGTTACTATACTGACTGTAAAGTGCCGCATATGTTACTATACTGACTGTAAAGTGCCGCATGTGTTACTATACTGACTGTAAAGTGCAGCGTGCGTTACTATACTGACTGTAAAGTGCCGCATGTGTTACTATACTGACTGTAAAGTGCCGCATGTGTTACTATACTGACTTTAAAGTGCCGCATGTGTAACTGTACTGACTGTAAAGTGCAGCATGTGTTACTATACTGACTGTAAAGTGCAGCGTGCATTACTATACTGACTGTAAAGAGCAGCATGTGTTACTATACTGACTGTAAAGTGCAGCGTGCGTTACTATACTGACTGTAAAGTGCCGCATGTGTTACTATACTAACTGTAAAGTGCCGCATGTGTTACTATACTGACTGTAAAGTGCCGCATGTGTTACTATACTAACTGTAAAGTGCCGCATGTGTTACTATATTGACTGTAAAGTGCAGCGTGCGTTACTATACTGACTGTAAAGTGCCGCGTATGTTACTATACTGACTGTAAAGTGCCGCATGCGTTACTATACTGACTGTAAAGTGCCGCATGTGTTACTATACTGACTGTAAAGTGCCGCATGCGTTACTATACTGACTGTAAAGTGCTGCATGTGTTACTATACTGACTGTAAAGTGCCGCATGTGTTACTATACTGACTGTAAAGTGCAGCGTGCGTTACTATACTGAATGTAAAGTGCAGCGTGCGTTACTATACTGACTGTAAAGTGCCACATGTGTTACTATACTGACTGTAAAGTGCCGCATGTGTTACTATACTGACTGTAAAGTGCCGCATGTGTTACTATACTGACTGTAAAGTGCAGCGTGCTTTACTATACTGACTGTAAAGTGCAGCGTGCGTTACTATGCTGACTGTAAAGTGAAGCGTGCGTTACTATACTGACTGTAAAGTTCCGCATGTGTTACTATACTGACTGTAAAGTGCAGCGTGCGTTACTATACTGACTGTAAAGTGCAGCATGTGTTACTATACTGACTGTAAAGTGCAGCGTGCGTTACTATACTGACTGTAAAGTGCCGCATGTGTTACTATACTGACTGTAAAGTGCAGCATGTGTTACTATACTGACTGTAAAGTGCAGCGTGCGTTACTATACTGACTGTAAAGTGCCGCATGCGTTACTATACTGACTGTAAAGTGCCGCATGTGTTACTATACTGACTGTAAAATGCCGCATGTGTTACTATACTGACTGTAAAGTGCCGCATGTGTTACTATACTGACTGTAAAGTGCAGCGTGCTTTACTATACTGACTGTAAAGTGCAGCGTGCATTACAATACTGACTGTAAAGTGCAGCGTGCGTTACTATACTGACTGTAAAGTGCCGCATGTGTTACTATACTGACTGTAAAGTGCAGCGTGCGTTACTATACTGACTGTAAAGTGCAGCATGTGTTACTATACTGACTGTAAAGTGCAGTGTGCGTTACTATACTGACTGTAAAGTGCCGCATGTGTTACTATACTGACTGTAAAGTGCAGTGTGCGTTACTATACTGACTGTAAAGTGCAGCATTTGTTACTATACTGACTGTAAAGTGCAGCATGCGTTACTATACTGACTGTAAAGTGCCGCATGCGTTACTATACTGACTATAAAGTGCTGCGTGTGTTACTATACTGACTGTAAAGTGCCGCATGTGTTACTATACTGACTGTAAAGTGCCGCATGTGTTACTATACTGACTGTAAAGTGCCGCATGTGTTACTATACTGACTGTAAAGTGCAGCGTGCGTTACTATACTGACTGTAAAGTGCATCGTGCGTTACTATACTGACTGTAAAGTGCTGCATGTGTTACTATACTGACTGTAAAGTGCAGCATGTGTTACTATACTGACTGTAAAGTGCAGCGTGCGTTACTATACTGACTGTAAAGAGCCGCATGTGTTACTATACTGACTGTAAAGTGCCGCATGTGTTACTGTACTGACTGTAAAGTGCAGCATGTGTTACTATACTGACTGTAAAGTGCAGCATGTGTTACTATACTGACTGTAAAGTGCAGCATGTGTTACTATACTGACTGTAAAGTGCAGCGTGCGTTACTATACTGACATGTGTTACTATACTGACTGTAAAGTGCAGCATGCGTTACTATACTAACTGTAAAGAGCAGCGTGTGTTACTATACTGACTGTAAAAGTCCAGCTGGCGTTACTATACTGACTGTAAAGTGCCGCGTGTGTTACTTTACTGACTGTAAAGTGACGCATGTGTTACTATACTGACTGTAAAGTGCAGCATGTGTTACTATACTGACTGTAAAGTGCATCGTGCGTTACTATACTGACTGTAAAGTGCAGCAGGCGTTACTATACTGACTGTAAAGTGCCACATGTGTTACTATACTGACTGTAAAGTGCAGCATGTGTTACTATACTGACTGTAAAGTGCCGCATGTGTTACTATACTGACTGTAAAGTGCCGCATGCATTACTATACTGACTGTAAAGTGCCGCATGTGTTACTATACTGACTGTAAAGTGCAGCATGTGTTACTATACTGACTGTAAAGTGCCGCATGTGTTACTATACTGACTGTAAAGTGCCGCATGCATTACTATACTGACTGTAAAGTGCCGCATGTGTTACTATACTGACTGTAAAGTGCAGCATGTGTTACTATACTGACTGTAAAGTGCCGCATGTGTTACTATACTGACTGTAAAGTGCAGCAGGCGTTACTATACTGACTGTAAAGTGCAGCATGTGTTACTATACTGACTGTAAAGTGCAGCGTGTGTTACTATACTGACTGTAAATTGCTGCATGTGTTACTATACTGACTGTAAAGTGCCGCATGTGTTACTATACTGACTGTAAAGTGCAGCGTGCGTTACTATACTGACTGTAAAGTGCCGCGTGTGTTACTATACTGACTGTAAAGTGCAGCGTGCGTTACTATACTGACTGTAAAGTTCAGCGTGTGTTACTATACTGACTGTAAAGTGCAGCGTGCGTTACTATACTGACTGTAAAGTTCAGCGTGAGTTACTATACTGACTGTAAAGTACCGCATGTGTTACTATACTGACTGTAAAGTGCAGCGTGCGTTACTATACTGACTGTAAAGTGCCGCATGTGTTACTATACTGACTGTAAAGTGCCGCATGTGTTACTATACTGACTGTAAAGTGCAGCGTGCGTTACTATACTGACTGTAAAGTGCTGCATGTGTTACTATACTGACAGTAAAATGCTGCATGTGTTACTATACTGACTGTAAAGTGCAGCGTGCGTTACTATACTGACTGTAAAGTGTCGCATGTGTTACTATACTGACTGTAAAGAGCAGCATGTGTTACTTTACTGACTGTAAAGTGCCGCATGTGTTACTATACTGACTGTAAAGTGCCGCATGTGTTACTATACTGACTGTAAAGTGCCGCATGTGTTACTATCCTGACTATAAAGTGCTGCGTGTGTTACTATACTGACTGTAAAGTGCAGCATTTGTTACTATACTGACTGTAAAGTGCAGCATGCGTTACTATACTGACTGTAAAGTGCCGCATGCGTTACTATACTGACTATAAAGTGCTGCGTGTGTTACTATACTGACTGTAAAGTGCCGCATGTGTTACTATACTGACTGTAAAGTGCCGCATGTGTTACTATACTGACTGTAAAGTGCCGCATGTGTTACTATACTGACTGTAAAGTGCAGCGTGCGTTACTATACTGACTGTAAAGTGCATCGTGCGTTACTATACTGACTGTAAAGTGCTGCATGTGTTACTATACTGACTGTAAAGT
Source organism: Rhinoderma darwinii (assembly GCF_050947455.1). Lineage (NCBI taxonomy): Eukaryota > Metazoa > Chordata > Amphibia > Anura > Rhinodermatidae > Rhinoderma > Rhinoderma darwinii. The sequence goes on from NW_027461963.1 coordinate 9,149, forward strand.
GCAGCATGTGTTACTATACTGACTGTAAAGTGCAGCGTGCGTTACTATACTGACTGTAAAGAGCCGCATGTGTTACTATACTGACTGTAAAGTGCCGCATGTGTTACTGTACTGACTGTAAAGTGCAGCATGTGTTACTATACTGACTGTAAAGTGCAGCATATGTTACTATACTGACTGTAAAGTGCAGCATGTGTTACTATACTGACTGTAAAGTGCAGCGTGCGTTACTATACTGACATGTGTTACTATACTGACTGTAAAGTGCAGCATGCGTTACTATACTAACTGTAAAGAGCAGCGTGTGTTACTATACTGACTGTAAAAGTCCAGCTGGCGTTACTATACTGACTGTAAAGTGCCGCGTGTGTTACTTTACTGACTGTAAAGTGACGCATGTGTTACTATACTGACTGTAAAGTGCAGCATGTGTTACTATACTGACTGTAAAGTGCATCGTGCGTTACTATACTGACTGTAAAGTGCAGCAGGCGTTACTATACTGACTGTAAAGTGCCACATGTGTTACTATACTGACTGTAAAGTGCAGCATGTGTTACTATACTGACTGTAAAGTGCCGCATGTGTTACTATACTGACTGTAAAGTGCCGCATGCATTACTATACTGACTGTAAAGTGCCGCATGTGTTACTATACTGACTGTAAAGTGCAGCATGTGTTACTATACTGACTGTAAAGTGCCGCATGTGTTACTATACTGACTGTAAAGTGCCGCATGCATTACTATACTGACTGTAAAGTGCCGCATGTGTTACTATACTGACTGTAAAGTGCAGCATGTGTTACTATACTGACTGTAAAGTGCCGCATGTGTTACTATACTGACTGTAAAGTGCAGCAGGCGTTACTATACTGACTGTAAAGTGCAGCATGTGTTACTATACTGACTGTAAAGTGCAGCGTGTGTTACTATACTGACTGTAAATTGCTGCATGTGTTACTATACTGACTGTAAAGTGCCGCATGTGTTACTATACTGACTGTAAAGTGCAGCGTGCGTTACTATACTGACTGTAAAGTGCCGCGTGTGTTACTATACTGACTGTAAAGTGCAGCGTGCGTTACTATACTGACTGTAAAGTTCAGCGTGTGTTACTATACTGACTGTAAAGTGCAGCGTGCGTTACTATACTGACTGTAAAGTTCAGCGTGAGTTACTATACTGACTGTAAAGTACCGCATGTGTTACTATACTGACTGTAAAGTGCAGCGTGCGTTACTATACTGACTGTAAAGTGCCGCATGTGTTACTATACTGACTGTAAAGTGCCGCATGTGTTACTATACTGACTGTAAAGTGCAGCGTGCGTTACTATACTGACTGTAAAGTGCTGCATGTGTTACTATACTGACAGTAAAATGCTGCATGTGTTACTATACTGACTGTAAAGTGCAGCGTGCGTTACTATACTGACTGTAAAGTGTCGCATGTGTTACTATACTGACTGTAAAGAGCAGCATGTGTTACTTTACTGACTGTAAAGTGCCGCATGTGTTACTATACTGACTGTAAAGTGCCGCATGTGTTACTATACTGACTGTAAAGTGCAGCGTGTGTTACTATACTGACTGTAAAGTGCAGCGTGCGTTACTATACTGACTGTAAAGTGCCGCATGTGTTACTATACTGACTGTAAAGTGCAGCGTGTGTTACTATACTGACTGTAAAGTGCCGCATGTGTTACTATACTGACTGTAAAGTGCCGCATGTGTTACTATACTGACTGTAAAGTGCAGCGTGCGTTACTATACTGACTGTAAAGTGCCGCATGTGTTACTATACTGACTGTAAAGTGCAGCATGTGTTACTATACTGACCGTAAAGTGCAGCATGTGTTACTATACTGACTGTAAAGTGCAGCATGTGTTACTATACTGACTGTAAAGTGCAGCATGTGTTACTATACTGACTGTAAAGTGCCGCATGTGTTACTATACTGACTGTAAAGTGCCGCATGTGTTACTATACTGACTGTAAAGTGCCGCATGTGTTACTATACTGACTGTAAAGTGCCGCATGTGTTACTATACTGACTGTAAAGTGCCGCATGTGTTACTATACTGACTGTAAAGTGCAGCGTGCATTACTATACTGACTGTAAAGTGCCGCATGTGTTACTATACTGACTGTAAAGTGCAGCATGTGTTACTATACTGACTGTAAAGTGCAGCGTGCGTTACTATACTGACTGTAAAGAGCCGCATGTGTTACTATTCTGACTGTAAAGTGCCGCATGTGTTACTATACTGACTGTAAAGTGCAGCGTGCGTTACTATACTGACTGTAAAGTGCCGCGTATGTTACTATACTGACTGTAAAGTGCCGCATGCGTTACTATACTGACTGTAAAGTGCCGCATGTGTTACTATACTGACTGTAAAGTGCCGCATGCGTTACTATACTGACTGTAAAGTGCTGCATGTGTTACTATACTGACTGTAAAGTGCCGCATGTGTTACTATACTGACTGTAAAGTGCAGCGTGCGTTACTATACTGAATGTAAAGTGCAGCGTGCGTTACTATACTGACTGTAAAGTGCCGCATGTGTTACTATACTGACTATAAAGTGCCGCATGTGTTACTATACTGACTGTAAAGTGCCGCATGTGTTACTATACTGACTGTAAAGTGCAGCGTGCTTTACTATACTGACTGTAAAGTGCAGCGTGCGTTACTATGCTGACTGTAAAGTGAAGCGTGCATTACTATACTGACTGTAAAGTTCCGCATGTGTTACTATACTGACTGTAAAGTGCAGCGTGCGTTACTATACTGACTGTAAAGTGCAGCATGTGTTACTATACTGACTGTAAAGTGCAGCGTGCGTTACTATACTGACTGTAAAGTGCCGCATGTGTTACTATACTGACTGTAAAGTGCAGCATGTGTTACTATACTGACTGTAAAGTGCAGCGTGCGTTACTATACTGACTGTAAAGTGCCGCATGCGTTACTATACTGACTGTAAAGTGCCGCATGTGTTACTATACTGACTGTAAAATGCTGCATGTGTTACTATACTGACTGTAAAGTGCCGCATGTGTTACTATACTGACTGTAAAGTGCAGCGTGCTTTACTATACTGACTGTAAAGTGCAGCGTGCATTACAATACTGACTGTAAAGTGCAGCGTGCGTTACTATACTGACTGTAAAGTGCCGCATGTGTTACTATACTGACTGTAAAGTGCAGCGTGCGTTACTATACTGACTGTAAAGTGCAGCATGTGTTACTATACTGACTGTAAAGTGCAGTGTGCGTTACTATACTGACTGTAAAGTGCCGCATGTGTTACTATACTGACTGTAAAGTGCAGCATGTGTTACTATACTGACTGTAAAGTGCAGCGTGCGTTACTATACTGACTGTAAAGTGCAGCGTGCGTTACTATACTGACTGTAAAGTGCCGCATGTGTTACTATACTGACTGTAAAGTGCCGCATGTGTTACTATACTGACTGTAAAGTGCCGCATGTGTTACTATACTGACTGTAAAGTGCCGCATGTGTTACTATACTGACTGTAAAGTGCAGCGTGCGTTACTATACTGACTGTAAAGTGCTGCATGTGTTACTATACTGACAGTAAAATGCTGCATGTGTTACTATACTGACTGTAAAGTGCAGCGTGCGTTACTATACTGACTGTAAAGTGTCGCATGTGTTACTATACTGACTGTAAAGAGCAGCATGTGTTACTTTACTGACTGTAAAGTGCCGCATGTGTTACTATACTGACTGTAAAGTGCCGCATGTGTTACTATACTGACTGTAAAGTGCAGCGTGTGTTACTATACTGACTGTAAAGTGCAGCGTGCGTTACTATACTGACTGTAAAGTGCCGCATGTGTTACTATACTGACTGTAAAGTGCAGCGTGTGTTACTATACTGACTGTAAAGTGCCGCATGTGTTACTATACTGACTGTAAAGTGCCGCATGTGTTACTATACTGACTGTAAAGTGCAGCGTGCGTTACTATACTGACTGTAAAGTGCCGCATGTGTTACTATACTGACTGTAAAGTGCAGCATGTGTTACTATACTGACCGTAAAGTGCAGCATGTGTTACTATACTGACTGTAAAGTGCAGCATGTGTTACTATACTGACTGTAAAGTGCAGCATGTGTTACTATACTGACTGTAAAGTGCCGCATGTGTTACTATACTGACTGTAAAGTGCCGCATGTGTTACTATACTGACTGTAAAGTGCCGCATGTGTTACTATACTGACTGTAAAGTGCCGCATGTGTTACTATACTGACTGTAAAGTGCCGCATGTGTTACTATACTGACTGTAAAGTGCAGCGTGCATTACTATACTGACTGTAAAGTGCCGCATGTGTTACTATACTGACTGTAAAGTGCAGCATGTGTTACTATACTGACTGTAAAGTGCAGCGTGCGTTACTATACTGACTGTAAAGAGCCGCATGTGTTACTATTCTGACTGTAAAGTGCCGCATGTGTTACTATACTGACTGTAAAGTGCAGCGTGCGTTACTATACTGACTGTAAAGTGCCGCGTATGTTACTATACTGACTGTAAAGTGCCGCATGCGTTACTATACTGACTGTAAAGTGCCGCATGTGTTACTATACTGACTGTAAAGTGCCGCATGCGTTACTATACTGACTGTAAAGTGCTGCATGTGTTACTATACTGACTGTAAAGTGCCGCATGTGTTACTATACTGACTGTAAAGTGCAGCGTGCGTTACTATACTGAATGTAAAGTGCAGCGTGCGTTACTATACTGACTGTAAAGTGCCGCATGTGTTACTATACTGACTATAAAGTGCCGCATGTGTTACTATACTGACTGTAAAGTGCCGCATGTGTTACTATACTGACTGTAAAGTGCAGCGTGCTTTACTATACTGACTGTAAAGTGCAGCGTGCGTTACTATGCTGACTGTAAAGTGAAGCGTGCATTACTATACTGACTGTAAAGTTCCGCATGTGTTACTATACTGACTGTAAAGTGCAGCGTGCGTTACTATACTGACTGTAAAGTGCAGCATGTGTTACTATACTGACTGTAAAGTGCAGCGTGCGTTACTATACTGACTGTAAAGTGCCGCATGTGTTACTATACTGACTGTAAAGTGCAGCATGTGTTACTATACTGACTGTAAAGTGCAGCGTGCGTTACTATACTGACTGTAAAGTGCCGCATGCGTTACTATACTGACTGTAAAGTGCCGCATGTGTTACTATACTGACTGTAAAATGCTGCATGTGTTACTATACTGACTGTAAAGTGCCGCATGTGTTACTATACTGACTGTAAAGTGCAGCGTGCTTTACTATACTGACTGTAAAGTGCAGCGTGCATTACAATACTGACTGTAAAGTGCAGCGTGCGTTACTATACTGACTGTAAAGTGCCGCATGTGTTACTATACTGACTGTAAAGTGCAGCGTGCGTTACTATACTGACTGTAAAGTGCAGCATGTGTTACTATACTGACTGTAAAGTGCAGTGTGCGTTACTATACTGACTGTAAAGTGCCGCATGTGTTACTATACTGACTGTAAAGTGCAGCATGTGTTACTATACTGACTGTAAAGTGCAGCGTGCGTTACTATACTGACTGTAAAGTGCAGCGTGCGTTACTATACTGACTGTAAAGTGCCGCATGTGTTACTATACTGACTGTAAAGTGCCGCATGTGTTACTATACTGACTGTAAAGTGCCGCATGTGTTACTATCCTGACTATAAAGTGCTGCGTGTGTTACTATACTGACTGTAAAGTGCAGCATTTGTTACTATACTGACTGTAAAGTGCAGCGTGCGTTACTATACTGACTGTAAAGTGCCGCATGTGTTACTATACTGACTGTAAAGTGCAGTGTGCGTTACTATACTGACTGTAAAGTGCCGCATGTGTTACTATACTGACTGTAAAGTGCAGCATGTGTTACTATACTGACTGTAAAGTGCAGCGTGCGTTACTATACTGACTGTAAAGTGCAGCATGCGTTACTATACTGACTGTAAAGTGCAGCGTGCGTTACTATACTGACTGTAAAGTGCCGCATGTGTTACTATACTGACTGTAAAGTGCCGCATGTGTTACTATACTGACTGTAAAGTGCCGCATGTGTTACTATACTGACTGTAAAGTGCCGCATGTGTTACTATCCTGACTATAAAGTGCTGCGTGTGTTACTATACTGACTGTAAAGTGCAGCATTTGTTACTATACTGACTGTAAAGTGCAGCGTGCGTTACTATACTGACTGTAAAGTGCCGCATGCGTTACTATACTGACTATAAAGTGCTGCGTGTGTTACTATACTGACTGTAAAGTGCCGCATGTGTTACTATACTGACTGTAAAGTGCCGCATGTGTTACTATACTGACTGTAAAGTGCCGCATGTGTTACTATACTAACTGTAAAGTGCAGCGTGCGTTACTATACTGACTGTAAAGTGCATCGTGCGTTACTATACTGACTGTAAAGTGCTGCATGTGTTACTATACTGACTGTAAAGTGCAGCATGTGTTACTATACTGACTGTAAAGTGCAGCGTGCGTTACTATACTGACTGTAAAGAGCCGCATGTGTTACTATACTGACTGTAAAGTGCCGCATGTGTTACTGTACTGACTGTAAAGTGCAGCATGTGTTACTATACTGACTGTAAAGTGCAGCATATGTTACTATACTGACTGTAAAGTGCAGCATGTGTTACTATACTGACTGTAAAGTGCAGCGTGCGTTACTATACTGACATGTGTTACTATACTGACTGTAAAGTGCAGCATGCGTTACTATACTAACTGTAAAGAGCAGCGTGTGTTACTATACTGACTGTAAAAGTCCAGCTGGCGTTACTATACTGACTGTAAAGTGCCGCGTGTGTTACTTTACTGACTGTAAAGTGACGCATGTGTTACTATACTGACTGTAAAGTGCAGCATGTGTTACTATACTGACTGTAAAGTGCATCGTGCGTTACTATACTGACTGTAAAGTGCAGCAGGCGTTACTATACTGACTGTAAAGTGCCACATGTGTTACTATACTGACTGTAAAGTGCAGCATGTGTTACTATACTGACTGTAAAGTGCCGCATGTGTTACTATACTGACTGTAAAGTGCCGCATGCATTACTATACTGACTGTAAAGTGCCGCATGTGTTACTATACTGACTGTAAAGTGCAGCATGTGTTACTATACTGACTGTAAAGTGCCGCATGTGTTACTATACTGACTGTAAAGTGCCACATGCATTACTATACTGACTGTAAAGTGCCGCATGTGTTACTATACTGACTGTAAAGTGCAGCATGTGTTACTATACTGACTGTAAAGTGCCGCATGTGTTACTATACTGACTGTAAAGTGCAGCAGGCGTTACTATACTGACTGTAAAGTGCAGCATGTGTTACTATACTGACTGTAAAGTGCAGCGTGTGTTACTATACTGACTGTAAATTGCTGCATGTGTTACTATACTGACTGTAAAGTGCCGCATGTGTTACTATACTGACTGTAAAGTGCAGCGTGCGTTACTATACTGACTGTAAAGTGCCGCGTGTGTTACTATACTGACTGTAAAGTGCAGCGTGCGTTACTATACTGACTGTAAAGTTCAGCGTGTGTTACTATACTGACTGTAAAGTGCAGCGTGCGTTACTATACTGACTGTAAAGTTCAGCGTGAGTTACTATACTGACTGTAAAGTACCGCATGTGTTACTATACTGACTGTAAAGTGCAGCGTGCGTTACTATACTGACTGTAAAGTGCCGCATGTGTTACTATACTGACTGTAAAGTGCCGCATGTGTTACTATACTGACTGTAAAGTGCAGCGTGCGTTACTATACTGACTGTAAAGTGCTGCATGTGTTACTATACTGACAGTAAAATGCTGCATGTGTTACTATACTGACTGTAAAGTGCAGCGTGCGTTACTATACTGACTGTAAAGTGTCGCATGTGTTACTATACTGACTGTAAAGAGCAGCATGTGTTACTTTACTGACTGTAAAGTGCCGCATGTGTTACTATACTGACTGTAAAGTGCCGCATGTGTTACTATACTGACTGTAAAGTGCAGCGTGTGTTACTATACTGACTGTAAAGTGCAGCGTGCGTTACTATACTGACTGTAAAGTGCCGCATGTGTTACTATACTGACTGTAAAGTGCAGCGTGTGTTACTATACTGACTGTAAAGTGCCGCATGTGTTACTATACTGACTGTAAAGTGCCGCATGTGTTACTATACTGACTGTAAAGTGCAGCGTGCGTTGCTATACTGACTGTAAAGTGCCGCATGTGTTACTATACTGACTGTAAAGTGCAGCATGTGTTACTATACTGACCGTAAAGTGCAGCATGTGTTACTATACTGACTGTAAAGTGCAGCATGTGTTACTATACTGACTGTAAAGTGCAGCATGTGTTACTATACTGACTGTAAAGTGCCGCATGTGTTACTATACTGACTGTAAAGTGCCGCATGTGTTACTATACTGACTGTAAAGTGCCGCATGTGTTACTATACTGACTGTAAAGTGCCGCATGTGTTACTATACTGACTGTAAAGTGCCGCATGTGTTACTATACTGACTGTAAAGTGCAGCGTGCATTACTATACTGACTGTAAAGTGCCGCATGTGTTACTATACTGACTGTAAAGTGCAGCATGTGTTACTATACTGACTGTAAAGTGCAGCGTGCGTTACTATACTGACTGTAAAGAGCCGCATGTGTTACTATTCTGACTGTAAAGTGCCGCATGTGTTACTATACTGACTGTAAAGTGCAGCATGTGTTACTATACTGACTGTAAAGTGCAGCATATGTTACTATACTGACTGTAAAGTGCAGCATGTGTTACTATACTGACTGTAAAGTGCAGCGTGCATTACTATACTGACATGTGTTACTATACTGACTGTAAAGTGCAGCATGCGTTACTATACTGACTGTAAAGAGCAGCGTGTGTTACTATACTGACTGTAAAAGTGCAGCTGGCGTTACTATACTGACTGTAAAGTGCCGCGTGTGTTACTATACTGACTGTAAAGTGACGCATGTGTTACTATACTGACTGTAAAGTGCAGCATGTGTTACTATACTGACTGTAAAGTGCATCGTGCGTTACTATACTGACTGTAAAGTGCAGCAGGCGTTACTATACGGACTGTAAAGTTCAGCGTGAGTTACTATACTGACTGTAAAGTACCGCATGTGTTACTATACTGACTGTAAAGTGCAGCGTGCGTTACTATACTGACTGTAAAGTGCCGCATGTGTTACTATACTGACTGTAAAGTGCCGCATGTGTTACTATACTGACTGTAAAGTGCCGCATGTGTTACTATACTGACTGTAAAGTGCAGCGTGCATTACTATACTGACTGTAAAGTGCCGCATGTGTTACTATACTGACTGTAAAGTGCAGCGTGCGTTACTATACTGACTGTAAAGTGCTGCATGTGTTACTATACTGACAGTAAAATGCTGCATGTGTTACTATACTGACTGTAAAGTGCAGCGTGCGTTACTATACTGACTGTAAAGTGTCGCATGTGTTACTATACTGACTGTAAAGAGCAGCATGTGTTACTTTACTGACTGTAAAGTGCCGCATGTGTTACTATACTGACTGTAAAGTGCCGCATGTGTTACTATACTGACTGTAAAGTGCAGCATGTGTTACTATACTGACTGTAAAGTTCAGCGTGCATTACTATACTGACTGTAAAGTGCCGCATGTGTTACTATACTGACTGTAAAGTGCAGCGTGTGTTACTATACTGACTGTAAAGTGCCGCATGTGTTACTATACTGACTGTAAAGTGCCGCATGTGTTACTATACTGACTGTAAAGTGCAGCGTGCGTTACTATACTGACTGTAAAGTGCCGCATGTGTTACTATACTGACTGTAAAGTGCAGCATGTGTTACTATACTGACTGTAAAGTGCAGCATGTGTTACTATACTGACTGTAAAGTGCCGCATGTGTTACTATACTGACTGTAAAGTGCCGCATGTGTTACTATACTGACTGTAAAGTGCCGCATGTGTTACTATACTGACTGTAAAGTGCCGCATGTGTTACTATACTGACTGTAAAGTGCCGCATGTGTTACTATACTGACTGTAAAGTGCAGCGTGCATTACTATACTGACTGTAAAGTGCCGCATGTGTTACTATACTGACTGTAAAGTGCAGCATGTGTTACTATACTGACTGTAAAGTGTAGCGTGCGTTACTATACTGACTGTAAAGTGCCGCATGTGTTACTATACTGACTGTAAAGTGCCGCATGTGTTACTATACTGACTGTAAAGTGCAGCATGTGTTACTATACTGACTGTAAAGTGCAGCATATGTTACTATACTGACTGTAAAGTGCAGCATGTGTTACTATACTGACTGTAAAGTGCAGCGTGCATTACTATACTGACATGTGTTACTATACTGACTGTAAAGTGCAGCATGCGTTACTATACTGACTGTAAAGAGCAGCGTGTGTTACTATACTGACTGTAAAAGTGCAGCTGGCGTTACTATACTGACTGTAAAGTGCCGCGTGTGTTACTATACTGACTGTAAAGTGACGCATGTGTTACTATACTGACTGTAAAGTGCAGCATGTGTTACTATACTGACTGTAAAGTGCATCGTGCGTTACTATACTGACTGTAAAGTGCAGCAGGCGTTACTATACGGACTGTAAAGTGCCACATGTGTTACTATACTGACTGTAAAGTGCCGCATGTGTTACTATACTGACTGTAAAGTGCAGCAGGCGTTACTATACTGACTGTAAAGTGCAGCAGGCGTTACTATACTGACTGTAAAGTGCCGCATGTGTTACTATACTGACTGTAAAGTGCCGCATGTGTTACTATACTGACTGTAAAGTGCAGCATGTGTTACTATACTGACCGTAAAGTGCAGCATGTGTTACTATACTGACTGTAAAGTGCAGCAGGCGTTACTATACTGACTGTAAAGTGCAGCATGTGTTACTATACTGACTGTAAAGTGCAGCGTGTGTTACTATACTGACTGTAAATTGCCGCATGTGTTACTATACTGACTGTAAAGTGCCACATGTGTTACTATACTGACTGTAAAGTGCAGCGTGCATTACTATACTGACTGTAAAGTGCCGCGTGTGTTACTATACTGACTGTAAAGTGCAGCGTGCGTTACTATACTGACTGTAAAGTTCAGCGTGTGTTACTATACTGACTGTAAAGTACCGGATGTGTTACTATACTGACTGTAAAGTGCAGCGTGCGTTACTATACTGACTGTAAAGTGCCGCATGTGTTACTATACTGACTGTAAAGTGCCGCATGTGTTACTATACTGACTGTAAAGTGGTGCATGTGTTACTATACTGACTGTAAAGTGCAGCGTGCGTTACTATACTGACTGTAAAGTGCCGCATGTGTTACTATACTGACTGTAAAGTGCAGCGTGCGTTAGTATACTGACTGTAAAGTGCCGCATGTGTTACTATACTGACTGTAAAGTGCAGCATGTGTTACTATACTGACTGTAAAGTGCAGCGTGCGTTACTATACTGACTGTAAAGTGCCGCATGTGTTACTATACTGACTGTAAAGTGCCGCATGTGTTACTATACTGACTGTAAAGTGCAGCATGTGTTACTATACTGACTGTAAAGTGCAGCATATGTTACTATACTGACTGTAAAGTGCAGCATGTGTTACTATACTGACTGTAAAGTGCAGCGTGCATTACTATACTGACATGTGTTACTATACTGACTGTAAAGTGCAGCATGCGTTACTATACTGACTGTAAAGAGCAGCGTGTGTTACTATACTGACTGTAAAAGTGCAGCTGGCGTTACTATACTGACTGTAAAGTGTCGCGTGTGTTACTATACTGACTGTAAAGTGACGCATGTGTTACTATACTGACTGTAAAGTGCAGCATGTGTTACTATACTGACTGTAAAGTGCATCGTGCGTTACTATACTGACTGTAAAGTGCAGCAGGCGTTACTATACGGACTGTAAAGTGCCACATGTGTTACTATACTGACTGTAAAGTGCCGCATGTGTTACTATACTGACTGTAAAGTGCAGCAGGCGTTACTATACTGACTGTAAAGTGCAGCAGGCGTTACTATACTGACTGTAAAGTGCCGCATGTGTTACTATACTGACTGTAAAGTGCCGCATGTGTTACTATACTGACTGTAAAGTGCAGCATGTGTTACTATACTGACTGTAAAGTGCAGCATGTGTTACTATACTGACTGTAAAGTGCAGCAGGCGTTACTATACTGACTGTAAAGTGCAGCATGTGTTACTATACTGACTGTAAAGTGCAGCGTGTGTTACTATACTGACTGTAAATTGCCGCATGTGTTACTATACTGACTGTAAAGTGCCGCATGTGTTACTATACTGACTGTAAAGTGCAGCGTGCATTACTATACTGACTGTAAAGTGCCGCGTGTGTTACTATACTGACTGTAAAGTGCAGCGTGCGTTACTATACTGACTGTAAAGTTCAGCGTGTGTCACTATACTGACTGTAAAGTACCGGATGTGTTACTATACTGACTGTAAAGTGCAGCGTGCGTTACTATACTGACTGTAAAGTGCCGCATGTGTTACTATACTGACTGTAAAGTGCCGCATGTGTTACTATACTGACTGTAAAGTGGCGCATGTGTTACTATACTGACTGTAAAGTGCAGCGTGCGTTACTATACTGACTGTAAAGTGCCGCATGTGTTACTATACTGACTGTAAAGTGCAGCGTGCGTTAGTATACTGACTGTAAAGAGCAGCATGTGTTACTTTACTGACTGTAAAGTGCCGCATGTGTTACTATACTGACTGTAAAGTGCCGCATGTGTTACTATACTGACTGTAAATTGCAGCATGTGTTACTATACTGACTGTAAAGTGCAGCGTGCGTTACTATACTGACTTTAAAGTGCCGCATGTGTTACTATACTGACTGTAAAGTGCAGCATGTGTTACTATACTGACTGTAAAGTGCAGCGTGCGTTACTATACTGACTGTAAAGTGCCGCATGTGTTACTATACTGACTGTAAAGTGCAGCGTGTGTTACTATACTGACTGTAAAGTGCCGCATGTGTTACTATACTGACTGTAAAGTTGCGCATGTGTTACTATACTGACTGTAAAGTGCAGCGTGCGTTACTATACTGACTGTAAAGTGCTGCATGTGTTACTGTACTGACTGTAAAGTGCAGCATGTGTTACTATACTGACCGTAAAGTGCAGCATGTGTTACTATACTGACTGTAAAGTGTAGCATGTGTTACTATACTGACCGTAAAGTGCAGCATGTGTTACTATACTGACTGTAAAGTGCAGCATGTGTTACTATACTGACTGTAAAGTGCCGCATGTGTTACTATACTGACTGTAAAGTGCCGCATGTGTTACTATACTGACTGTAAATTGCCGCATGTGTTACTATACTGACTGTAAAGTGCCGCATGTGTTACTATACTGACTGTAAAGTGCAGCGTGCATTACTATACTGACTGTAAAGTGCCGCGTGTGTTACTATACTGACTGTAAAGTGCAGCGTGCGTTACTATACTGACTGTAAAGTTCAGCGTGTGTTACTATACTGACTGTAAAGTACCGGATGTGTTACTATACTGACTGTAAAGTGCAGCGTGCGTTACTATACTGACTGTAAAGTGCCGCATGTGTTACTATACTGACTGTAAAGTGCCGCATGTGTTACTATACTGACTGTAAAGTGGCGCATGTGTTACTATACTGACTGTAAAGTGCAGCGTGCGTTACTATACTGAATGTAAAGTGCCGCATGTGTTACTATACTGACTGTAAAGTGCAGCGTGCGTTAGTATACTGACTGTAAAGAGCAGCATGTGTTGCTTTACTGACTGTAAAGTGCCGCATGTGTTACTATACTGACTGTAAAGTGCCGCATGTGTTACTATACTGACTGTAAATTGCAGCATGTGTTACTATACTGACTGTAAAGTGCAGCGTGCGTTACTATACTGACTTTAAAGTGCCGCATGTGTTACTATACTGACTGTAAAGTGCAGCATGTGTTACTATACTGACTGTAAAGTGCAGCGTGCGTTACTATACTGACTGTAAAGTGCCGCATGTGTTACTATACTGACTGTAAAGTGCAGCGTGTGTTACTATACTGACTGTAAAGTGCCGCATGTGTTACTATACTGACTGTAAAGTTGCGCATGTGTTACTATACTGACTGTAAAGTGCAGCGTGCGTTACTATACTGACTGTAAAGTGCTGCATGTATTACTGTACTGACTGTAAAGTGCAGCATGTGTTACTATACTGACCGTAAAGTGCAGCATGTGTTACTATACTGACTGTAAAGTGCAGCATGTGTTACTGTACTGACTGTAAAGTGCAGCATGTGTTACTATACTGACTGTAAAGTGCAGCATGTGTTACTATACTGACTGTAAAGTGCCGCATGTGTTACTATACTGACTGTAAAGTGCCGCATGTGTTACTATACTGACTGTAAAGTGCCGCATGTGTTACTATTGTGATCACAATGGGGTCACTTTACGCCTTGATCATCTATGCAGGTTCAAATCAGGTGGGGGGGGGGTGCGAGCTCGGAGAAGTAAAGACACACTGAGACCAAGTTCTCAAAGTAATACTTCTAATTTATTGAACTACAACATTCATACTTATAGCATCAGACGAACAAAGAACATTCCATAACATATGAGTCATCTGTATATTCTAGCCTTACAGCTTCCTTTCCCATAAAAGCTCATTGGTGGAGCACCAGGTATTCCCTTATGTTTCCTTTATGCTTAGGGGAGTGGTCAAGTGATTGACCACCATCTGTTTGCAATTTCAAGGGACGGCAGAGCATCTGCAAACTATTTCTTCTCTTAACCTTTCTAAAATACCCATTATTCTGTATAGTCATAAGAGCATTAACCATTTATCTCTCACACTATACTGACTGTAAAGTGCCGCATGTGTTACTATACTGACTGTAAAGTGCAGCATGTGTTACTATACTGACTGTAAAGTGCAGCGTGCGTTACTATACTGACTGTAAAGTGCTGCATGTGTTACTATACTGACTGTAAAGTGCAGCATGTGTTACTATACTGACTGTAAAGTGCAGCGTGCGTTACTATACTGACTGTAAAGTGCCGCATGTGTTACTATACTGACTGTAAAGAGCAGAATGTGTTACTATACTGACTGTAAAGTGCAGCGTGCGTTACTATACTGACTGTAAAGTGCAGCGTGCGTTACTATACTGACTGTAAAGTGCAGCGTGCGTTACTATACTGACTGTAAAGAGCAGCATGTGTTACTATACTGACTGTAAAGTGCCGCATATGTTACTATACTGACTGTAAAGTGCAGCATGTGTTAATATACTGACTGTAAAGTGCAGCGTGCGTTACTATACTGACATGTGTTACTATACTGACTGTAAAGTGCAGCATGTGTTACTATACTGACTGTAAAGTGCATCGTGCGTTACTATACTGACTGTAAAGTGCAGCAGGTGTTACTATACTGACTGTAAAGTTCAGCGTGCGTTACTATACTGACTGTAAAGTGCAGCATGTGTTACTATACTGACTGTAAAGTGCCGCATGTGTTACTATACTGACTGTAAAGTGCCGCATGTGTTACTATACTGACTGTAAAGTGCCGCATGTGTTACTATACTGACTGTAAAGTGCAGCGTGCGTTACTATACTGACATGTGTTACTATACTGACTGTAAAGTGCAGCGTGCGTTACTATACTGACTGTAAAGAGCAGCGTTTGTTACTATACTGACTGTAAAGTGCAGCAGGCGTTACTATACTGACTGTAAAGTGCCGCATGTGTTACTATACTGACTGTAAAGTGCCGCATGTGTTATTATACTGACTGTAAAGTGCTGCATGTGTTACTATACTGACTGTAAAGTGCATCGTGCGTTACAATACTGACTGTAAAGTGCAGCAGGCGTTACTATACTGACTGTAAAGTGCCGCATGTGTTACTATACTGACTGTAAAGTGCAGCATGTGTTACTATACTGACTGTAAAGTGCTGCATGTGTTACTATACGGACTGTAAAGTGCAGCGTGCGTTACTATACTGACTGTAAAGTGCCGCATGTGTTACTATACTGACTGTAAAGAGCAGCATGTGTTACTATACTGACTGTAAAGTGCAGCAGGCGTTACTATACTGACTGTAAAGTGCAGCAGGCGTTACTATACTGACTGTAAAGTGCCGCATGTGTTACTATACTGACTGTAAAGAGCAGCATGTGTTACTATACTGACTGTAAAGTGCCGCGTGTGTTACTATACTGACTGTAAAGTGCAGCATGTGTTACTATACTGACTGTAAAGTGCCGCATGTGTTACTATACTGACTGTAAAGTGCAGCGTGTGTTACTATACTGACTGTAAAGTGCCGCATGTGTTACTATACTGACTGTAAAGTGCAGCGTGCGTTACTATACTGACTGTATAGTGCAGCATGTGTTACTATACTGACTGTAAAGTGCAAGCACCTGCTCGCCCTTTCATCAGCATTTCTGGCCTGGCTGTGTCCATTTGCAAGTATGGCCTTTGTCGGTGTTTTTGTATATGTCCCTGTGTTTTTATCGGTTCTGTTTGTGCATCAGGAACGTTCTGTTCCAGTTTAGGAGTTAGGGACTCGCAAGTCTGGGGATCCTTGTCGTGGATTGCGAGCTTGCGTCCTTTTGGCCAAAATAATTACCAATACCCCAGGTATTTTTCATTATTATGTATATTCGCTTCTCTTGGACACAGCCGGGTCTTTGATGCTGGGAGAGCATGGTGTGTTGTTGTTTGGCATAGCAAGCAGGGTAGCCCGCTCTATGAATTATCAAGGCGTCACAAATAGGCTTCTACCTGGCTATACACGTTGTGCCTCATGACGTACACACTATCCCTCCATGTTTCACTCACTTGCACCCCATTATCCATTTATTTCTATTGAGGCACTTCATTTATTACTGCCCCCTATATTTCACTTATAGTATTACACTTGCACACACACTATTCATTTATTATTTCTTACTACACATCCCATGCACCACACACCACTCCCCTCAAGACTAGTGGGAGTGGCTATTATTATTTAAGCACCTGCTCGCCCTTTCATCAGCATTTCTGGCCTGGCTGTGTCCATTTGCAAGTATGGCCTTTGTCGGTGTTTTTGTATATGTCCCTGTGTTTTTATCGGTTCTGTTTGTGCATCAGGAACGTTCTGTTCCAGTTTAGGAGTTAGGGACTCGCAAGTCTGGGGATCCTTGTCGTGGATTGCGAGCTTGCGTCCTTTTGGCCAAAATGATTACCAATACCCCAGGTATTTTTCATTATTATGTATATTCGCTTCTCTTGGACACAGCCGGGTCTTTAATGCTGGGAGAGCATGGTGTGTTGTTGTTTGGCATAGCAAGCAGGGTAGCCCGCTCTATGAATTATCAAGGCGTCACAAATAGGCTTCTACCTGGCTATACACGTTGTGCCTCATGACGTACACACTATCCCTCCATGTTTCACTCACTTGCACCCCATTATCCATTTATTTCTATTGAGGCACTTCATTTATTACTGCCCCCTATATTTCACTTATAGTATTACACTTGCACACACACTATTCATTTATTATTTCTTACTACACATCCCATGCACCACACACCACTCCCCTCAAGACTAGTGGGAGTGGCTATTATTATTTAAAGCACCTGCTCGCCCTTTCATCAGCATTTCTGGCCTGGCTGTGTCCATTTGCAAGTATGGCCTTTGTCGGTGTTTTTGTATATGTCCCTGTGTTTTTATCGGTTCTGTTTGTGCATCAGGAACGTTCTGTTCCAGTTTAGGAGTTAGGGACTCGCAAGTCTGGGGATCCTTGTCGTGGATTGCGAGCTTGCGTCCTTTTGGCCAAAATGATTACCAATACCCCAGGTATTTTTCATTATTATGTATATTCGCTTCTCTTGGACACAGCCGGGTCTTTGATGCTGGGAGAGCATGGTGTGTTGTTGTTTGGCATAGCAAGCAGGGTAGCCCGCTCTATGAATTATCAAGGCGTCACAAATAGGCTTCTACCTGGCTATACACGTTGTGCCTCATGACGTACACACTATCCCTCCATGTTTCACTCACTTGCACCCCATTATCCATTTATTTCTATTGAGGCACTTCATTTATTACTGCCCCCTATATTTCACTTATAGTATTACACTTGCACACACACTATTCATTTATTATTTCTTACTACACATCCCATGCACCACACACCACTCCCCTCAAGACTAGTGGGAGTGGCTATTATTATTTAAAGCACCTGCTCGCCCTTTCATCAGCATTTCTGGCCTGGCTGTGTCCATTTGCAAGTATGGCCTTTGTCGGTGTTTTTGTATATGTCCCTGTGTTTTTATCGGTTCTGTTTGTGCATCAGGAACGTTCTGTTCCAGTTTAGGAGTTAGGGACTCGCAAGTCTGGGGATCCTTGTCGTGGATTGCGAGCTTGCGTCCTTTTGGCCAAAATGATTACCAATACCCCAGGTATTTTTCATTATTATGTATATTCGCTTCTCTTGGACACAGCCGGGTCTTTGATGCTGGGAGAGCATGGTGTGTTGTTGTTTGGCATAGCAAGCAGGGTAGCCCGCTCTATGAATTATCAAGGCGTCACAAATAGGCTTCTACCTGGCTATACACGTTGTGCCTCATGACGTACACACTATCCCTCCATGTTTCACTCACTTGCACCCCATTATCCATTTATTTCTATTGAGGCACTTCATTTATTACTGCCCCCTATATTTCACTTATAGTATTACACTTGCACACACACTATTCATTTATTATTTCTTACTACACATCCCATGCACCACACACCACTCCCCTCAAGACTAGTGGGAGTGGCTATTATTATTTAAAGCACCTGCTCGCCCTTTCATCAGCATTTCTGGCCTGGCTGTGTCCATTTGCAAGTATGGCCTTTGTCGGTGTTTTTGTATATGTCCCTGTGTTTTTATCGGTTCTGTTTGTGCATCAGGAACGTTCTGTTCCAGTTTAGGAGTTAGGGACTCGCAAGTCTGGGGATCCTTGTCGTGGATTGCGAGCTTGCGTCCTTTTGGCCAAAATGATTACCAATACCCCAGGTATTTTTCATTATTATGTATATTCGCTTCTCTTGGACACAGCCGGGTCTTTGATGCTGGGAGAGCATGGTGTGTTGTTGTTTGGCATAGCAAGCAGGGTAGCCCGCTCTATGAATTATCAAGGCGTCACAAATAGGCTTCTACCTGGCTATACACGTTGTGCCTCATGACGTACACACTATCCCTCCATGTTTCACTCACTTGCACCCCATTATCCATTTATTTCTATTGAGGCACTTCATTTATTACTGCCCCCTATATTTCACTTATAGTATTACACTTGCACACACACTATTCATTTATTATTTCTTACTACACATCCCATGCACCACACACCACTCCCCTCAAGACTAGTGGGAGTGGCTATTATTATTTAAAGCACCTGCTCGCCCTTTCATCAGCATTTCTGGCCTGGCTGTGTCCATTTGCAAGTATGGCCTTTGTCGGTGTTTTTGTATATGTCCCTGTGTTTTTATCGGTTCTGTTTGTGCATCAGGAACGTTCTGTTCCAGTTTAGGAGTTAGGGACTCGCAAGTCTGGGGATCCTTGTCGTGGATTGCGAGCTTGCGTCCTTTTGGCCAAAATGATTACCAATACCCCAGGTATTTTTCATTATTATGTATATTCGCTTCTCTTGGACACAGCCGGGTCTTTGATGCTGGGAGAGCATGGTGTGTTGTTGTTTGGCATAGCAAGCAGGGTAGCCCGCTCTATGAATTATCAAGGCGTCACAAATAGGCTTCTACCTGGCTATACACGTTGTGCCTCATGACGTACACACTATCCCTCCATGTTTCACTCACTTGCACCCCATTATCCATTTATTTCTATTGAGGCACTTCATTTATTACTGCCCCCTATATTTCACTTATAGTATTACACTTGCACACACACTATTCATTTATTATTTCTTACTACACATCCCATGCACCACACACCACTCCCCTCAAGACTAGTGGGAGTGGCTATTATTATTTAAAGCACCTGCTCGCCCTTTCATCAGCATTTCTGGCCTGGCTGTGTCCATTTGCAAGTATGGCCTTTGTCGGTGTTTTTGTATATGTCCCTGTGTTTTTATCGGTTCTGTTTGTGCATCAGGAACGTTCTGTTCCAGTTTAGGAGTTAGGGACTCGCAAGTCTGGGGATCCTTGTCGTGGATTGCGAGCTTGCGTCCTTTTGGCCAAAATGATTACCAATACCCCAGGTATTTTTCATTATTATGTATATTCGCTTCTCTTGGACACAGCCGGGTCTTTGATGCTGGGAGAGCATGGTGTGTTGTTGTTTGGCATAGCAAGCAGGGTAGCCCGCTCTATGAATTATCAAGGCGTCACAAATAGGCTTCTACCTGGCTATACACGTTGTGCCTCATGACGTACACACTATCCCTCCATGTTTCACTCACTTGCACCCCATTATCCATTTATTTCTATTGAGGCACTTCATTTATTACTGCCCCCTATATTTCACTTATAGTATTACACTTGCACACACACTATTCATTTATTATTTCTTACTACACATCCCATGCACCACACACCACTCCCCTCAAGACTAGTGGGAGTGGCTATTATTATTTAAAGCACCTGCTCGCCCTTTCATCAGCATTTCTGGCCTGGCTGTGTCCATTTGCAAGTATGGCCTTTGTCGGTGTTTTTGTATATGTCCCTGTGTTTTTATCGGTTCTGTTTGTGCATCAGGAACGTTCTGTTCCAGTTTAGGAGTTAGGGACTCGCAAGTCTGGGGATCCTTGTCGTGGATTGCGAGCTTGCGTCCTTTTGGCCAAAATGATTACCAATACCCCAGGTATTTTTCATTATTATGTATATTCGCTTCTCTTGGACACAGCCGGGTCTTTGATGCTGGGAGAGCATGGTGTGTTGTTGTTTGGCATAGCAAGCAGGGTAGCCCGCTCTATGAATTATCAAGGCGTCACAAATAGGCTTCTACCTGGCTATACACGTTGTGCCTCATGACGTACACACTATCCCTCCATGTTTCACTCACTTGCACCCCATTATCCATTTATTTCTATTGAGGCACTTCATTTATTACTGCCCCCTATATTTCACTTATAGTATTACACTTGCACACACACTATTCATTTATTATTTCTTACTACACATCCCATGCACCACACACCACTCCCCTCAAGACTAGTGGGAGTGGCTATTATTATTTAAAGCACCTGCTCGCCCTTTCATCAGCATTTCTGGCCTGGCTGTGTCCATTTGCAAGTATGGCCTTTGTCGGTGTTTTTGTATATGTCCCTGTGTTTTTATCGGTTCTGTTTGTGCATCAGGAACGTTCTGTTCCAGTTTAGGAGTTAGGGACTCGCAAGTCTGGGGATCCTTGTCGTGGATTGCGAGCTTGCGTCCTTTTGGCCAAAATGATTACCAATACCCCAGGTATTTTTCATTATTATGTATATTCGCTTCTCTTGGACACAGCCGGGTCTTTGATGCTGGGAGAGCATGGTGTGTTGTTGTTTGGCATAGCAAGCAGGGTAGCCCGCTCTATGAATTATCAAGGCGTCACAAATAGGCTTCTACCTGGCTATACACGTTGTGCCTCATGACGTACACACTATCCCTCCATGTTTCACTCACTTGCACCCCATTATCCATTTATTTCTATTGAGGCACTTCATTTATTACTGCCCCCTATATTTCACTTATAGTATTACACTTGCACACACACTATTCATTTATTATTTCTTACTACACATCCCATGCACCACACACCACTCCCCTCAAGACTAGTGGGAGTGGCTATTATTATTTAAAGCACCTGCTCGCCCTTTCATCAGCATTTCTGGCCTGGCTGTGTCCATTTGCAAGTATGGCCTTTGTCGGTGTTTTTGTATATGTCCCTGTGTTTTTATCGGTTCTGTTTGTGCATCAGGAACGTTCTGTTCCAGTTTAGGAGTTAGGGACTCGCAAGTCTGGGGATCCTTGTCGTGGATTGCGAGCTTGCGTCCTTTTGGCCAAAATGATTACCAATACCCCAGGTATTTTTCATTATTATGTATATTTGCTTCTCTTGGACACAGCCGGGTCTTTGATGCTGGGAGAGCATGGTGTGTTGTTGTTTGGCATAGCAAGCAGGGTAGCCCGCTCTATGAATTATCAAGGCGTCACAAATAGGCTTCTACCTGGCTATACACGTTGTGCCTCATGACGTACACACTATCCCTCCATGTTTCACTCACTTGCACCCCATTATCCATTTATTTCTATTGAGGCACTTCATTTATTACTGCCCCCTATATTTCACTTATAGTATTACACTTGCACACACACTATTCATTTATTATTTCTTACTACACATCCCATGCACCACACACCACTCCCCTCAAGACTAGTGGGAGTGGCTATTATTATTTAAAGCACCTGCTCGCCCTTTCATCAGCATTTCTGGCCTGGCTGTGTCCATTTGCAAGTATGGCCTTTGTCGGTGTTTTTGTATATGTCCCTGTGTTTTTATCGGTTCTATTTCTTCTCTTAACCTTTCTAAAATACCCATTATTCTGTATAGTCATAAGAGCATTAACCATTTATCTCTCACAAATTCCCCCTTTTGTGATTTTAACCATCTTATCTCTTAAACTCACAACATCCGTCTCTGCTCATAGTGTATAGGTCTTTGAGAAAAAGCATTTCTTATCTTACATAAAGCATAACAATTGAAACATGTAAGTAGTACAAATAATATCATCATACAGATTAAAGGTTGAAAAAATACGTGTAATATTGTAGGTATTGGTTCAGGAACCCATATTGTAGACATAATTTCTTCTAGGGTGGGCAAGAAGACTACCGTATCATTACCCCAATTCAAATGAGTCACATTATACAAACACCCTGAGAATGGACTGGTGACATTAAATTGTTTAAGTGTCTTTAGGTCATCCGTTATGAGACATACATGCAAGGGGCCTACTTCTATATATATTCTCAATTGTGAAGCAGGGATAACTGTGAGTGAACAAACATTATCTTGATGCTGCATCAAACAGGGTTCATATATTCCTGATTGCTGATTACACACATACCCCTGTTCCGTCAATTGGCATAGGTCAATGTCAACAGTCGTGTTTTGTGAACTTATGTGAGTTCCCTTTATCTCTGGCATCCAGTACTGTCCTTCAAACATAACTGGGTCTATGATCACCATAGGCATAACTATAAATTTGCATAACAATGTAGGGCTTTTTACCTTGAAAGCTATTAGTCTACCAGCACACCAAGTGGGAGTGCATTCAGTATGTTCGGGTTGCAGCAATAATAACCAAGTATCATCCACTTTTTCTACCGGTAGAATATCTGTCCACTGTCTTACGTGTGTGCTGAATAATTTTGATTTAAAATCATCCATCTGTTCTCTTTGCCATATTGTTTTGAGAATACATACAGTCCAGTTTACAAACGCTGAGATATTCTCCATGGTTCTATATTGCACTAGCATAGATTCGTTAAAAACATTTAAAAACAGCTGATCTATTTTGAGACCACTCTGTTGGGTAGCAAAACTCGTAGGCAACCATGTAGCTCCTACGTGTAAGGCTGTTGCTGTGTCGTCTCCTACGGAACCAAGTTTATTCATGACTGTTTCTAACTGTAAACCATTCAATACTCCCAGTCCCGTTCCTACCCCTCCTAACATTGTGTCATACCATTCTCTCTTTATTCTAGTGTGACAATCTGGGGGTTTAGGGAAGGAGATATTGAAATGTATATTCTTCCTTTGTTCTTGAGTAACAGCATTCTTACATGTATGTGGTATTCTTTCTAAACTTTGTTCGGTTATGTGTGGCTTATGTTCATCATGTAAAATTTCAATTGATAATACAAAAATCGTTCTGTTACTTATTTCTGATGCATTGGTACAGAGTATTCTATTCATACCTCGTAACAAATAGTTTCATTTACCTTATCACATCCTTTTACACTTTCATTATAGTAGTCTCTTCGTTGTATCGTTTGCTTTTCCAAATATTTCTGCACAAAATGTTTGTCAGTGTTAATGCAACAAATAAGCAATTTACTTGACGCCTGGGTAATCGTGACATTTGGTTGTTCCCCATATTTTAGGTGTAAGTACCCACTCCTTCCCATTGGTCCTGACTTAAAAGTTCCTGCTGTGGTTGTCCAATTGGCAATCAAACACCTGGTATTTTCTTGACATGTAAAATTGCCTTGTTTCCGTGTCCTTGTAGCATTGTTCCAGCTCATTGTGAACATTTTTCCCTGGCCTTCCCCTTGTATTTTTACCACAGGGGTTGCTGTCCATACATTGTGTAACATCATAAAAACAGTAATTATCGCAACAACCGAGAAAAGCTTCATCTTGACTTCTCAGTCCTTCGTCTTTGACGCTTCTTGAGATTCTTCTGATAGTATCAGGACCTTTTTACAGTGGCTGGCATGTATCCAACTGGATTTTCCTTCTAGCTTTACTGAGGTGCTTGTAACGAGCAAAACTTGAAAAGGACCATCAAACCGTGGCTCAAGGCTCCTCCTCACGTGTCTTTTGACAACGACCCAATCTCCTGGTTCTAGCTTATGCGCGCCGGCAACCGATTCTGGGTCTGGAATGGAAGAAAATACTTGTGCATGCACCTTGGTCAATTGTTTGTTCAGGGTTGATACATAGTCAGTTAACCTACCATACTGCATTTGGAGCACCTGTGGAAAATAACATCCTAATCTGGGAGCCGATCCAAATAAGATCTCATATGGGCTGAGACCTGTTCTTTTTGTTGGAGTGTATCTTACTGAGAACAAGGCTAATGGTAGACACTCGGTCCATGGTTTCCCGGTTTCTACCATTGCTTTTTGGATTTTCAATTTGAGAGTACCATTTAGTCTCTCAACCTTCCCACTGCTCTGTGGATGGTATGGTGTATGTAGGGCTTGACTTATGCCTAGAGCTGACAACACATGGTTCATGATTTCACCCGTAAAATGAGTTCCTCTGTCGCTCTCGATCACCTCTGGAACTCCATATCTGCACACCACCTCGTTGATCAGTTTCTTTGCTGTGGCTACGGCTGTAGCTTTGGTTACTGGAAATGCTTCTGGCCATCCTGAAAAGAGATCAATACAAACAAGCACATACTCATAGGTACCGACTTTTGGTAATTGAATATAGTCTATCTGTAGTCTCTGGAATGGGTAAATTGGCTTTGGGGTGTGTTTTTGTGGCACTTTCACTGTTCTCCCCACGTTATTGGTGGCACATACCATACACCCTTGTACAAACGTACTCACTACAGTGCTAAACCCTGGAGCATACCAGGTTTTGTTAACCAAGTCCATCATTGCTGTTTTTGACTGGTGTCTGTCCATGCGTTACCTGTGCCATCATAGGGAACATTGTTTGTGGCAGACACAGCTTATTTTGTTGTTGCCATAGTCCATCCGCTCTCAGGGTAGCTCCCTGATTCTGCCATCTAGTTATTTCTTCTTTGGATATTTGGTTTTGCAGATTTTGTAGTATTGTGGGGCTGATGTTGACCACGGAGTCTTCAGGATGTTGGTACATCATAACTGTTACTGGACCTACTGGCTTTAAGGCTGCTGCTTTTGCGGCTTGGTCTGCCAAAGCATTTCCTTTTGTCTCTGGTGAACTCACCTTAGTGTGAGCTTTAATTTTTACTACTGCTACTTCTGTGGGTAACATCAGGGTCTCCATCAAGTATTTTACAAAGTCTGCGTTCTTTACTGGTGTACCTGCAGAGGTCAAAAACTGTCTAGCCTTCCATATGGGGCCATAATCGTGTGCAATCCCAAATGCATACCGAGAGTCAGTGTAGATATTTGCTGTTTTACCTATGGCCTGATGGCAGGCTTGGGCAAGTGCTTTTAGTTCTGCTTCTTGTGTGGAGCGTGAGGCCGGTAAGGATGCTGTTTCAAGTACGGTATGTTCTGTGGTGACTGCATAGCCTGTGAAGAAAGAACCTTGCACACAATACCGTGAACCATCCACAAAGAGTATCAGGTCTGGATTTTGGAGTGGGGTATCTTTTACATGTGCAAACCCCACTGTTTCCTGGGCCATAAGGGCCATACAATCATGTTCATCAGTTTCAGGCAAAAATTGTGACCATACTTTACCTACGTCTTCTCCCCCTTGCTCCAAAGGCAGTAAGGTAGCTGGGTTCAATGTAGTACAGCGGTGTAAAGTAACCTGCTCAGGAAGAAGAAGTGCACAGGTTAATCTCAAATGTCTTGCTGTTGACAAGTGCTTCGGCTGTACTTGAGTAAGAATAGCAGTAATATCATGTGGTACAAAAACTTGGACTGGAAATGCCAGGACCAAATCTGAGGCCTTGTTTAACATTGAATTTACAGCAATGATAGCTCTCACACATGATGGGGAACCTCGGGCCACAGGGTCTAGTCTGGCTGAATAATATGCTACCGGGCGCTGCTGTGGTCCATGACTTTGTGTGAGAACTGCAGTGGCATGTCCATTTTGTTCAGTACAGTACAACCTGAAGGGTTTGTCATAGTCTGGAGTACCAAGGGCTGGAGCTGTTTGTACTACTAATTTAAGGCTATGAAAATTCTCTTCAGCTTCTGGGGTGAGTCCGAATGGCTGACTTTTTAGGCAATCATACAGGGGCTGCATGAGAATAGATGCGGAACGAATCCATGGTCTGCAGTAAGAGACTAAACCTAAAAATGTACGTAAAGCATTTAAAGATTTTGGAACTGGTATTTGTACAATAGTTTATACTCTGCTGTGTGTGAGATGCCTCGTGCCTTGTGCTACACAGCGTCCTAAAAATACAACTTGAGTACAACAAAATTGCATTTTATCTTTACAGGCCTTGCACCCATTTTCCGCTAAAAACTTCAACAGTGATACCGAAGCTTGGATACACGCTTCGGAAGAGGGACAGCAAAGAAGTAAATCATCGACATACTGCAATAATACAACATCCGGTGGTGGCAGCCAATCGGCTAATACTGTTTGCATAGCAGCCGTGTAAGTACTGGGTGAGTTGTGGGCACCTTGAGGTAGAACGGTCCATGCATATTGTTTGCCTTGATGGGTGAATGCAAAAAGGTATTGGCAATCAGTATGTAGAGGGACTGAAAAGAATGCATTTGCCAGGTCCACCACCGTAAAATGAGAGGCGGTAGGTGGAATCTGGGCTAAGAGCACATGAGGGTTTGGAACAATGGGCGTATTAAATACAGTGGCTGCATTTACTGCTCTAAGGTCTTGAACCATTCTATATTTAGTGGGCTGCCCTTTGTCTGATTTCTTCTTGACTGGATACAGTGGGGTGTTACAGGGGGAGACTATTTCCACCAGAACTCCTGCATTCAGAAAATCTTTTATGCTATCCGATCCGAGATAGCGTCTGATTGAGCCTGGCTGAGAGGATATTGCTTTTTCTGGGGCAGTGGGTGGCCAGGTTTTAGTTGTACAGTGACAGGGGGTACTGGCAGAACTCCTACGTCCGTAGGGCTTTTCGACCATAAAACATGAGGTATATGTTTTAAATGGTGATGCTGTTCTACTGGAGTACACACGTGGACTCCTACTGGCGGTCGGTCTTCCCATGGATCTGTATCACAGGCTGCTATGAGACACTGCTATGAGACATCATTTAAACTACCGGTCAACTTGACCGTACCATCTGGAAGATATTCTATGTGGGCTTGTAATTTCTGCAACAAATCTGCACCTAATAGGCAGACGGGAGTTGATTGGCTAACAACTAATCTAGTGACCAGAGACCGATGTGGGCCAAAATGTAGGGTGACAGGTTTTGTCACTTGATTATTCGTTATACTTCCTCCTACGCCTATGCATTCCTGATAATCCGGGGATAGGAGGTCTGAAGGGACGTGTGCAGTTTTTATGACAGTGGTTGCTGCTCCCGTGTCTATCAAGAATGGAATCGGGGTTCCATCATTAATACTCAAAGGAACTGTAGGGGCAGGTCCTAAAGTTACTGATTGTATTAGGACCACTGCACTTTCCCTGGGGTTGCCACTGTCCTATGCTTGATATGTTTGTATCTGTTGGTCACTAGGTGGGGCCGTGGGTATGTTTCCTTTGGTCTGTCTGGGGCACTTTGGGCCTCTACAATTTCTGGCAATATGCCCTGTCTTTCCTGTTTTGCTCTTTTTGCTCCTCTTCATCTTCCTCATCCCCTCCCTCTGCTCCTCTATTTGTTTTTCCTGCCCTAGTAATTACCCCTGCTGGTGCTAACACCACTGGGGCCATTCCCGCAACCTGCTTATATGGTTCCGGTATATGCGTGGGGGCAGGCGCAAAAGGGTTGTTGTTCGAGTATCCTGGCACTACTGGGTATATACCTAGAGGATTTTTGTCCCTAGGTCTGGGTGCGCCACATGCATAACATACATCCCTCCACTCAAGGTTCTGAGAACCGCACCTAAAACACGTCCATCCTTCTGGACCATTTAACGTTCTGTCTCCATACCCCGGGGGTCTACCTACTTTCTCTGTCCTTTTTCCTGGATTTTCATTATAACAATCATAATAAAACTTTTTCTTAAATTCTGTTTCCATGCATCCCCCTCGTGTTACTTCCTCTGACACCTTTTCCATGCTTCGGCTTTCTCAGTCAACCCTTTATCTTTCAGCCATCCACGCTTTGTGTCACAACATTCATTCCATTTGTCTGCGTCTAACCGTCCATGGGATTCTAGACCACATGCTTTCATAAATTTTTTTATTCCCTGTGTCGCCTTTTTACCTTCTCTTTCTGCTACTACCTGTTTGGCGGTTTGTCCTTTGGGGTGTTCATCTTTAAAGAGGGTAACCAAGTTTCCCATCTTGTGACTGTAAGTGGTGGCCTTAGGCACACCCGTATTTTGTTACAGATTTTAGCTACTGACAGATGAATTCTATTCTCATCTATTTTAGACAGTTTCTAGTTTCCGTACTTACTTTCTACTCTGGCCAGAGAATCTTCCTTTTACAGTCCTTCTTATTTACTTTAAACACCACTCAAGGAGATATCCTCCACACCATAACAGTAAAACGGCTAGTATCCCTAGTCCAAATAATAGGGCGAGTGTCAAATCCAAGTGTTGATTCATCATGCCGGATTATTGGACTGCACAAAATTTTCGATTTCCGGGCTAAAATTTAGCCTATCATAATCCCCGTAGTCACCTGAAGCATGTACACATGTTTCTGGTAATTTGACGGATTATCTGAATTTTTTTTTTATTTTTTTTTTCATCTTTAAAAAAAATTTCCTTATTTTAAAATGCATTTGTGACACAAAACTTGTTTTCTACAACATTCATACAAATACTGCCATAGAGATCAGACACTTTATCCTGAGGGTAGGATTTATTTTAGACTTGACCAGATTTTTACACTAAAAATACCCTCATGTGGCCCCTCTATTCCTCAGGAGTACTACCGGGAAGGTGACCTACCAGACAGGAAGGTGCAGAGCAGAGTTTGTAAGAATTAAGTCTTCTTACCTTGCTGCAGCAGTGGTCTGCACGTTCCTTCGTCCGGGAGGTCGCCACTCTAGTCCCGGGAGATCCCCTGGGTGGGGTGCCGTCCTTCTGGTCAAGTCCCTGTTCGGGCGCCAATTTCTGTGATCGCAATGGGGTCACTTTACGCCTTGATCATCTATGCAGGTTCAAATCAGGTGGGGGGGGTGCGAGCTCGGAGAAGCAAAGACACACTGAGACCAAGTTCTCAAAGTAATACTTCTAATTTATTGAACTACAGTGCTCATACTTATAGCATCAGACGAACAAAGAACATTCCATAACATATGAGTCATCTGTATGTTCAAGCCTTACATCTTCCTTTCCCATAAAAGCTCATTGGTGGAGCACCAGGTATTCCCTTAGGTTTCCTTTATGCTTAGGAGGGTGGTCAAGCGATTGACCTCCATCTGTTTGCAATTTCAAGGGACGGCAGAGCATCTGCAAACTATTTCTTCTCTTAACCTTTCTAAAATACCCATTATTCTGTATAGTCATAAGAGCATTAACCATTTATCTCTCACAGGGGGTAGCTTGTCTACGTTATGACGAGCAGTTTAGACAACGGAAGGCGGTTCGGCCCAATATTAGGTGGGACCACAAGGATATTGCCCTCTGGTTATGGGTAATGGCTCCGGTTCGACCGGGCCAGTCCTTTCCCGGGAGCGGGGGGGCAGCAGGCAAATCTGGTCAATCCAGCTCAGGGGGCAACGCAAATCTCGGGCTGTGCTGGCAATACAATGAGGGGCAGTGTAAATTCGGTGCAGGTTGCAAGTTCAAGCACCTTTGTTCTCAATGCAATGGCGCGTCCCACGGGGCATCTAAATGCTTGTGCAAGGGAAAACAAGGTGGGGGAGGGGGGTTTAACTCCAGTCATGGGGGTGACGCCAGTGAAGAAGGAAAGGATGGTCAGGTGTCTAAATAGTTATCAGGACAGGGCCAACGCGCAGTTGTTGTTTGATGGTTTTAATGTGGGTTTATGTATCCCCTCCCCTCCTCACAGGTTCCCCTTTTCCATAAAAGATCTGAAGTCAGCTTACCAGCATCCTGACGTGGTTAGGGAGAAATTGGCAAAAGACATGGATTTGGGGCGCATGGCGAGGCCCTTTAGTTCTCTCCCCATCCCGGGTTTGGTCGTCTCCCCGCTGGGGGTTGTCCCGAAGAAGGAGGCTAACAAATACCATTATCCTAAGGGCTTGTCGGTTAATGACGGGAGATAGGGATATTTTCTCGGTCGTGTATACGTCATTCGACGCGGCGGTGCAGTGGGTGCGTTTCCATGGTAGGGGGGCGTTAATAGCCAAGACGGATGTCGAGGCGGCTTTTCGGCTGTTGCCGGTGCATGTGGATAATCAGCGCTTACTGGGGTGTTTTTGGGGGGCAGTTTTTATGTGGATCGGTGTCTCCCCATGGGTTGTTCCATTTCTTGCGAGTACTTTGAGGCATTTAATTCATTTTTGGAATGGGTGGTCAAATCTGTGGCGGGGGTGGATTCGATCATTCATTATTTAGATGATTTCTTGTGCGCAACGATCTTGGGGCCCGCCCGTTCCGTGAATTGGTTCGGGACATAAAACACGATCTGTTGCACCTGTGGTCGTTGTACCCGAACTTGATCACGGTGTGGTCGGATATTGTGCCTTGAAAATCCTGGCGTTTGGCACGGTCGGTGGAGCGGATCAACAAAGCCAGGATAAAAGTTAACAGGGCGGTGTCTGCATTTGTTGCACGGAATGGTGGTATATGTGTTCGGCACTGGGACTTGGAAGCTGGAGTTGGAGCGTATTGGAGTGCAGATGGTGTTCACCTGAGTGATGTGGGAACAGATTTGTGGTGCTTGGGCTTGCAGGATTGCATTGTGAGGGCTATTTTCTTGGGGCGGGACTCTCAGGCTTGAGGTGGTCAAGGCCTGTTCGCTGTGGCTGGGGAGTCCTTGGAGTTAGACAAATAATTATGGGGGGGATGCATCGTGCGTATGGATCCCCCCGGGTTTTAAAAATGAAAGGACACTGTCTGGCGGTTGGATAGTGTCGTTTCCTTAGGGTGTTATCCCTTGGGAGAGGTGGCAGTTACCTTACGGCATCTGCCAGGAATATTGGTGCCTCTGAGCCGGGTTTTTATGGCTGGGTGTAAAATGGTGGGGCAGATAGCCGGTAACATAAAAAGTTAATGATAGCTCCAAGGACTTGGGTGCTTTTGGGCCCCTGGGTTGCTCCCTCTGCAGGAGCGGTGCTGCGGTGGCGGTAGCCGCCATGCAGTGCTGCAACCGCTAGAGTAGGGACCCACTTTAAAGAGGTCGCCGTGAAGTGGCAAGTGGGCTTATACAGTTTGATCAAAATGTTTACAAAGAACCTCATGTTCATGTTTCTAAATTATGCCTAGCAGCTCAGATCAACGTATATACTGTGGATTGTGTGGTCCATGTCTAGTTTCTCACAATGCTGATATTGTATAGTCTATCTGTTAGGGATCTGCCAGGTACTTCATCTAGGTATACTCCTGGGATTAATCAATCCACACCTGAGGTCAGACCTGTTCGACTGACACCATCTCCCACCAACCAGGGTGGCAGGCTCAGGAGTGGGAGAGCCTATCGCGGCCTGGTCTGTCGGAGTTAGCTCCGCCCCCTGTCCTTTATTACCTGCCCTGTTCTCTCCCTCAGTGCTTGTAATTCTTTTGGATTCCTGGCCCCACTGCTGCTTGCTCCAGCCTGCTTCTGCCGTGCTTCTGCCTTGCTGCAGTTCTGCTTGATCTGCTTTGCTTTGCCCCTGGCTTGCTTCTGTCTCCGTGCCCGCTCGGGTGTACTCACTTCGTCCTGGTCCTGACTGTTCGTTCGCCGCTCCGTTTCCTCGTGGCGTTCCGTGGCTACTGCCCCTTCCCTTGCGTGTTCCCTGTTTGTTTTCCCGTGCACTTAGACAGCGTAGGGACCGCCGCCCAGTTGTACCTCGTCGCCTAGGGCGGGTCATTGCAAGTAGGCAGGGACAGGGCGGTGTGTAGATTAGGGCTCACTTTCCCTTCACCTCCTTCCTGCCATTACACTATCCTCCTGATTTCCTTTGTTTTACTTGGTACCAGCACTCCACGCATTTGAAAAAATACCCAGCTGATTTTAATTCCAGAATGACCTAATAAGTGTTCCTGCTCTTGCTTGCGCTCTCAGTTGGCCACTGGGGGCGCATGGCAAGGTGAGCTCATTCCATCTGTTCACATGTTGTGGTGCTGTATGGTGGTGTCTGTTGCTGTAGTGCTGCACTTGTGGGGGGACGTGGCCCAGAGCCAAGGAGGCTTGGCACGGTCTGAAGGCATGGGTGCTTTTGGGCCCCTGGGTTGCTCCCTCTGCAGGAGCGGTGCTGCGGTGGCGGTAGCTGCCATGCGGTGCTGCAACCGCTAGAGTAGGGACCCACTTTAAAGAGGTCGCCATGAAGTGGCAAGTGGGCTTATACAGTTTGATCAAAATGTTTACAAAGAACCTCGTGTTCATTTTTATAAATTATGCCTAGCGGCTCAGATCAACGTATATACTGTGGATTGTGCGGTCCATGTCTAGTTTCTCACAATGCTGATATTGTATAGTCTATCCTCCTCATTTCCTTTGTTTTACTTGGTACCAGCACTCCACGCATTTGAAAAAATACCCAGCTTATT
The DNA here is from genome assembly GCF_050947455.1 of Rhinoderma darwinii. Taxonomy (NCBI): domain Eukaryota; kingdom Metazoa; phylum Chordata; class Amphibia; order Anura; family Rhinodermatidae; genus Rhinoderma; species Rhinoderma darwinii. The sequence goes on from NW_027461963.1 coordinate 42,517, forward strand.
TTAATTCCAGAATGACCTCATAAGTGTTCCTGCTGTTGCTTGTGCTCTCAGTTGGCCACTGGGGGTGCATGGCAAGGTGAGCTCATTCCATCTGTTCACATGTTGTGGTGCTGTATGGTGGTGTCTGTTGCTATAGTGCTTCACTTGTGGGGGGACGTGGCCCAGAGCCAAGGAGGCTTGGCACGGTCTGAAGGCATGGGTGCTTTTGGGCCCCTGGGTTGCTCCCTCTGCAGGAGCGGTGCTGCGGTGGCGGTAGCCGCCATGCGGTGCTGCAACCGCTAGAGTAGGGACCCACTTTAAAGAGGTCGCCGTGAAGTGGCAAGTGGACTTATACAGTTTGATCAAAATGTTTACAAAGAACCTCATGTTCATGTTTCTAAATTATGCCTAGCGGCTCAGATCAACGTATATACTGTGGATTGTGCGGTCCATGTCTAGTTTCTCACAATGCTAACGTTTATATTTATTTCTTAATAAAATGGCTGCTGTGGCCACTTTATCCAAACCCTCGGTGTCGAGTCTTCTTGAGAGAAAGGTGTGGGTTATGATTGGGGAACAGATATATAGGTAAGTGTAATTTGCATACACATACATCACTCGACTTACCCCAAGTCAAGCACAGGCCGGACGGACCATACCACAGTCGAGGGTAGGCCAGACATGACGAGGATAGGAGGGAGGATCGTGTCACAGCCAAAGGGGAGGGTTAGTGGAGGGGGTGGGTTTAGGAGAGGGACGGGATCCGGTGAGGGTTAGCCAGAAGTGCGCTGACTTCCCGGTCTTTTGGTCGGGAGCAGCGCACGGAGTAAGACATCCCCGCCCGCCCTCCCCCTTTTTTGTTAGTATTCGATCATATGGTCAGGGAAGTATGAGAACAGGTGGGGTCTTTCAGTGGGTATTTTCGTTTTGTCATGGCAGCTGCTGGGGAGTCCTTGGAGTTAGACAAATAATTATGGGGGGGGGGGAATGCATCGTGGGTATGGCTCTCCCCGGGTTTTAAAGATGAAATGACAGTGTCTGGCGGTTGGATAGTGTTGTTTCCTTAGGGTGTTATCCCTTGGGAGAGGTGGAAGTTACCTTACTGCATCTGCCAGGAATGTTGGTGCCTCTGAGCCGGGTTTTTACGGCTGGGGGTAAAATGGTGGGGCAGATAGCCGGTAACATAAAAAGTTAATGATAGCTCCAAGGACTTCTCCTAGTCTATGTTTTAATGTTTGTTTGTCAGTGGTGTCCGACGTTTTTGGGTTATAATTTATGGTTCGTGCATTATTGATTTATTATTGTTTTTGTTAATAAATAATATGGATATTATTTATTTATGGTTAATTGAGTTAACTAACTTGAATATTTATTTCTTAATAAAATGGCTGCTGTGGCCACTTTATCCAAACCCTCAGTGTCGAGTCTTCTTGAGAGAAAGGTGTGGGTTATGAATGGGGAACAGATATATAGGTAAGTGTAATTTGCATACACATACATCACTCGACTTACCCCAAGTCATGCAAAATAAAGACACAAAACATTATAATTGGGTGTTAAATGGTCAAAACTTTGATTATATTATATGACCAAACCCAAAATGGCAAACCTCCAACTCACGAAGAGTCACCCTCCAGCACGCAGGAAAGGAAAAACCCCCTGTGGGGGAAACCTCTAGGGAAACCATGGCTGGAAGATGGCCCTTCCTCTGGGCTTAGAAGGTGCCAAAATAGAATTTGTAACAGAATTTGTACGTTTTCTCAGATTTTCAAGGAAAGACATTACAATGAACGAACGACATAAAACACATAAATCGGCTGATCTGGTTGGCTAGGCGGAAGTCTCTCTTCCTGGCCACCCATTAAAATGAATGGGCGATGCTCGGTTGAGACGGGTCCTCCAGAGGGGTCATCCAGATGCCTCCTTGTAGCACCTGTCTCCGCTCTGGCTAATAGAGGGGAATCTCCTGCTGGAAACCCCCCTCTATTACAGACAACCCGTATGAAGAGGATGGCATCACTGTGATGAAGAAGTGGTCTTGGGTGAAGGGTTTCCCTGCTAGAACCTCCAAATCACATCAGGTCGGCATTGGTGGGGAAGTCAAGCTCAAGATCCTCAGTCCCATCTAATATGGCGCTGAATGTGGCAGTAAAACCTTCTAATATGGAATCTTCTTTATGTCATAAACATTTGTATTTATGACATCAGCGCATTCATCATCATTACTGCAAGAGTTTATTAACACTGCTGCCTCATTCATTGTGACGTCACCCACAGTGGTCTGAAGTGTTAACCCTTTAATGACTGGCAGTGTACATACCACAGAGGCCATAAAGCTGAATATAACATATCAGCGGCCATAAAGGAAAAGGGATAATGCAGGGAACATCTCCGCACAAGAACAATCCATGACAAAGAGTTGTCCAGGATAAGATAACTTGTCTGCTTTCTCCAAAAACCAGCACCACACCTGTCCATAGGTTGTGTGTGGTACTACAGCTCATTACCATTCACTTCAATGGAGCAAACCTGCAATACCAGATACAACCTGTGGATAGTTGTGGTGCTGGTTTTGGAAGAAAGCAGCCATATTTTTCTAATCCTGCACAGCCCCTGTTAGAAATAGAAAAAAAAAGTGGGGAGAAAAGAAATTAAAAAAAGGTAAAAAGAGGAACTCTGAGGTAAAAGAAATCAAACTAGACTGAAATTAGTCTGCTGGAGGTGCCAGATGGTAAGACATATTTCTGCCATGGGGACCAGATTAGTTGAAATGTATATTGAAGGGGGGCTTCAGAGAGTGGGTTTTAACCCCTTCCCGCCCTTTGAAGTGCTGTTGCATTGGAAAAACTATGCAGTTTATCTTCGAATGCAGCGTCACAAAAACAAATTATTTTGTAAAAAATAAAACTATATAAATTTGGTATCACCATAATCGTAACGAACCGCAGAATCAAGTTATCATGCAATTCATGCCGCCCGATGAACATTGTAAAATCAAAACAGAAAAGGCGGAATTACAGTTTTTTTTTCAATTCACCCCACAAAATGTAGGTTTTTTTAAAAAAAAATGTGAAAACATTATATGGTACATTATGCCGCAGGGTAAATTCCACATAAACATCGCCATTCATCGGTTAACTGTTTAAATGATACCAGTTCAAGTGACCTTTATCGAAAAACACCATAAGAAATTTTTTCACAATTAACCTTCTAATTGGGCCTAGCATGTGTGGTACTGTCTGCTAAGCCTTTGTATCTAAGCATATTATATGTGATACTGTCTGCAAAGCCGCTGTCTCCTATCAAGTAGCAGAGCTATCAGGTGCCATAGTGTAATGAAACGGGGTAGGGAGACGGACAGGTGAGCCCTAATCTACCCGAAACTCAGTCCCTGCCTACTTGCACGGCCCGTCCTAGACGACGGCGTACAACTGGGCGACGGTCCCTATGCTCAATATGTGCACAACAGACAAACAGACAAGGGTACACAGAAGCTAAGGGTAATGGGGCAGTTGCCCACGGCAACACCGTGAGCAACAAGAGTAGTGAACGAGTCGAGTCAAACCAGGAGTGTACGTGGTGCCAAACGCAGAGCAGGAGAGTAGTCAGTAAAGCCAGGGTCAATATGAAGCAGAGGTCAAAAGGAAAAGCAGGAACAGCAGAGCCAGGAAGGAAGAGAATCACAGGCAAAGGACAAGCAGCAAGTGAAGGTATAAGTAGACAAAGGGCGGTATCTAGGACCGTCTGGCAAGGCTGTGATAGGTTCTCCCACTCCTCAGCCTACCAGCCTGAGTGGTAGCAGAACGAGTCACTCTAGCAGACCTAGGCACAGATGCAGGCTGATTACCCACGGGCATTGACACAAACGCTGTGTCTGGCAAATCCTTTACACTTAGCCATTAAATGGGCCTTTGAAGAGTGGCGCCACTTCCTGGAGGGGGCTGGGCACCAGGTAACGGTCCTTACTGACCACAAGAATCTGGTTTTCCTAGAATCTGCCCGGAGGCTAAACCCGAGACAAGCTCGATGGGCGTTGTTTTTTTACGAGATTCAACTTTGAGGTTACCTATAGGGCTGGGTCAAAAAATATTAACGCTGATGCTCTGTCGCGTAGCCTCATGGCCAGCCCTCCTCCTGAGGAGGATCCCGCTTGTATTTTGCCCCCAGGTATAATCATATCCTCTGTGGATTCAGACTTAGTCTCCAAAATTGCGGCTGATCAAGCTTCTGCTCCCCAGAACCTTCCTGAGAACAAGCTATTTGTTCCCATGCAAATCCGGCTAAGGTTGCTCAGGGAGAACCATGACTTCGCACTATCTGGCCATCCAGGCATCCTGGGTACCAAGCACCTCATTTCTAGAACCTATTGGTGGTCTAGGTTGCTTAAAGACGTTAAGGCCTACGTCGCCGCTTGTGAAATTTGTGCTAGGTCCAAGACTCCCAGGTCCCGACCTGCGTACTTACTATGTTCTTTGCCCATTCCCCATAGACCTTGGACCCATATCTCCATGGATCTTAGTCCCTGCCTACTTGCACGGCTCGTCCTAAGTGATGGCGTACAACTGGGCAACGTTCCCTACGCTCAATAAGTGCAAGACAGACAACACAAGACAAGGGCACACAGAAGAAAAAGGGGGAGGTAGGGGCATTTGCCCACGGAAACACTGTGAGCAACAGGCAGTGGTAAACGAGCCGAGACAAACCAGGAGAGTACAAAGTAGCAAATCAGAGCAAGAGAATAGTCAGTTAAGCCAGGGTCAATAGGTAACAACGGTTAATAAGGTAAATAGCAAGAATCGCAGAGCCAGGAAACCAGACAATCACAGGCAAGGAATATGCTGCAAGTGAGGGTAAAAATAGACCGAGGGCGGGAGCTAGAACCGTCAGGCCAGGCTGTGATAGGTTCTCCCTCTCCTCAGCCTGCCAGCCTGAGGAGGATCCCTCTTGAATTTTGCCCCCAGGTATAATCATATCCTCTGTGTATTCAGACTTAGTCTCCGAAATTGCGGCTGATCAAGGTTCAGCTCCCAAGAATCTTCCTGAGAACAAGATGTTTGTTCCCCTGCAATTCCGGCTAAGGTTGCTCAGGGAGAATCATGACTCGGCACTATCTGGCCATCCAGGCATCCTGGGTACCAAGCACCTAATTTCTAGAACCTATTGGTGGCCTGGATTGCCTAAAGACTTTAAGGCCTACGTCGCCGCTTGTGAAATTTGTGCTAGGTCCAAGACTCCCAGGTCCTGACCAGCGGGCTTACTAAGTTCCTTGCCCATTCCCCAGAGACCTTGGACACATATCTCCATGGATTTTATCACTGATCTGCCTCCATCCGAAGGTAAGTCGGTGGTGTGGGTTGTAGTAGACCGCTTCAGTAAGATGTGCCACTTTGTACCCCTCAAGAAACAATCCAATGCCAAGACGTTAGCTACCTTGTTTGTCAAACACATTCTGCGTCTCCATGGGGTTCCTGTCAATATTGTTTCTTATATTTTCTTAATATTGTTGACAGAGGGGTACAATTTGTTTCATTGTTTTAGAGAGCCTTCTGTAAGAGTCTGGAGATTGATCTGTCCTTCTCCTCAGCCTTCCATCCTGAAACTAATGGCCAAACTGAGAGGACTAATCAGTCTCTAGAACAATATTTAAGGTGTTTTATCTCTGACTGTCAAGATGATTGGGTCTCCTTCATTCCCCTCACCGAATTTTCCCTTAATAACCGGGTCAGTAACTCGTCAGGGGTCTCTCCCTTTTTCTGTAATTTTGGGTTTAACCCATGGTTCTCCTCCGTTTCTCCTGGTGGGTCCAACAATCCCGAGGTAGATGTCGTTCATCGAGAACTGTGCACAGTCTGGGCCCAGGTTCAGAAGAACCTTGAGGCGTCCCAGCACACAAAAGACTCAGGCAGATAAAAGGCGTTCTACTAAACCCTTGTTTGTGGTCGGGGATCTGGTGTGGTTGTCTTCAAAAAATGTGCGCCTTAAAGTTCCGTCCAAAAAATTTGCTCCCCAGTATATAGGGCCGTACAAGGTCAGTGAGGTCCTTAACCCTGTCTCCTTCCGGCTGAGGTTACCCCCATCTTTTCAAATACACAACGTGTTACATGCCTCCCTCCTGAAACGCTGCTCCCCATCCTTGGCTACCTCGAGGAAACCTCCAGTCCCTGTTCTAACCCCTGAAGGGGTAGAATTCGAGGTGGCCAAGATTGTGGACAGCAGAATGGTCCAAGGCTCCCTGCAGTACCTGGTCCATTGGAGAGGATACGGGCCTGAGGAGAGGACTTGGGTCCCCCCCGGATGTTCACGCCAGGTTATTGCTTAGGAAGTTCCATCTTTGGTTCCCCAACAAGCCAGGTCCACCTAGGAAGGGTCCAGTGGTCTCTCATAAAAGAGGGGGTACTGCAAAGAATTTGTCAGACACAGCGTCTGTGTCAACGCCCGTGGTTAATCAGCCTGCATCTGTGCCTAGGTCTGCTAGAGTGACTTGTTATGCTACCACTCAGGCTGGTAGGCTGAGGAGTGGGAGAACCTATCACAGCCTGGCCAGACGGTCCTAGCTCACGCCCTTTGTCTGCTTATACCTTCATTTCCTGCTTGTCCTTTGCCTGTGATTCTCTTGCTTCCTGGCTCTGCTGTTCCTGCTTTTCCTATTGACCTCTGCTTCATATTGACCCTGGTTTTACTGACTACTCTCCTGCTCTGCGTTTGGCACCACGTACACTCCTGGTTTGACTCGACTCGTTCACTACTCTTGTTGCTCACGGTGTTGCCGTGGGCAACTGCCCCATTTCCCTTAGCTTCTGTGTACCCTTGTCTGTTTGTCTGTCGTGCACATATTGAGAGTAGGGACCGTCGCCCAGTTGTACGCCGTCGCCTAGGATGGGCCGTGCAAGTAGGCAGGGACTGAGTTGCGGGTAGATTAGGGCTCACCTGTCTGTCTCCCTACCCCGACATTACACTAAGAGTTTGCGGTTGCCAACGTCATAGTTTCTCTCAGTGGAGGAGAACTTCCTGGAGAAGTAGGCACAGGGACGGAGATGGGTGAGAGACCTAGTACCCTGGGACAAGACAACACCCACTCCCACCTCGGAGGCGTCAACCTCCACGATAAATGGCTCCATTTGGTTAGCACCTCTTAAGGACCTCAAAAGCCTGGACCGCCTCTGGAGGCCAGTGGAGATGAGCACCTTTACGAGTAAGGTCCGTAAGAGGCTTAGCGATAACCAACAAGTTAGCAATAAATCTCCTGTAATAATTAGAAAACCCCAGGAAACACTGTAAGGCCTTCAGGGAGGCAGGGCGGACCCATTCTGCCACGGCCTGAACCTTGGCAGGGTCCATGCGGAGTTCATTAGGAGTGAGGATTTGTCCCAAAAATGGTATCTCCTGCACACCAAACACACATTTTTCGTTTTTTGCAAAGAGTTTGTTTTTCCGAAGGGCCTGGAGCACCATCCTGACATGCTCAATGTGGAAGGACCAGTCCTTAGAAAACACAAGTAAATCATCAAGGTACACTACAAGAAATACCCACAGATAGTCTCCTAAAATCTCATTTATGAAATTCTGTAAGACCGCGGGAGCATTACACAACCCAAAGGGCATGACGAGATATTCGAAATGACCTTCGGGTGTATTAAACGCAGTCTTCCACTCATCCCCCTCTCTGATCCGGATAAGGTTATAAGCCCCCCGAAGATCGAACTTCAGAACCATTGGACCTCCTGAACCTGATTGAAGAGATCAGGAATCAAAGGAAGGGGATATTGGTTCCTTACAGTGATCTTATTTAAATTTCGGTAATCGATGCACGGCCTAAGACCACCATCCTTGTTCCCCACGAAGAAGAAGCCAGCACCTACCGGAGAAGTAGAGGGGCGAATGTAACCCTTGGCCAGGCTTTCTTGGATATATTCTCTCATGGCTTCACGTTCAGGACAAGAGAGATTAAATATCCTACCTTTAGGGAGCTTAGCTCCTGGTACCAAATCGATTGCGCAATCGTACTCTCTATGAGGAGGTAACTGTTCGGAGGCCCTTTTAGAAAAGACATCAGCGAAGTCCTGACTAAACTCAGGTAGAGTGTTCTCCTCAACGAGAGAAACCAATTATTAGAAAAACATGACGTCATGCATTCATTACCCCATTTAGTAAGATCACCAGTATTCCAGTTAAAAGTGGGATTATGCGTCTGCAACCAAGGAAGGCCTAAAATCAAATCGGACGATAACCCCTGCATCACTAACACAGAACACTGCTCCAAATGAATGGAGCCAACATTGAGTTCAAAAACAGGGGTATGCTGCTTAAAATAACCATTAGCAAGCGGAGTGGAATCAATACCCACTACCGCGACAGGTTTAGGCAAATCAATTAATGGCATAGCTAGAGACATAGCAAATTCCACAGACATAATATTAGTAGCAGACCCTGAATCCACAAAGGCACTGTCAGTGGCAGACCTTCCATCAAAAGAGACCTGAGAGGGAAGCAAGATTTTATTAGGCTTCATGTTTGCGGGAAATACCTGTGCGCCCAAGCAAGGGTAAAAATAGACCAAGGGCGGGAGCTAGAACCGTCAGGCCAGGCTGTGATAGGTTCTCCTTCTCCTTAGCCTGCCAGACTGAGTGGTAAGAGATCGCGTCACTCTAGCAGACCTTGGAGCTGATGAAGGCTGATTAACCCCGGGCGTCGGCACTGAACCTGTGTCTGGCAAACCCTTTACACATAGTCTTAGGGTTCACACGCAAAGTCAAAAATGGCTGAAAATTTCAGAGCTGTTTTCAGAGAACAGATATCAGTCCTACACAGGCATTCTGCAGACCATATACACTGCCGTTGAAAAGTTTAGGGTCACTAAGAAATTTCCTTATTTTTGAAAGAAAAGCAAAGTTTTTTTCAATGAAGATAAAATTAAATTAATTAGAAATACACTCTATACATTGTTAATGTGGTAAATGACTATTCTAGCTGCAAACGTCTCGTTTTTAATGCAATATCTACATAGGTGTATAGAGGCCCATTTACAGTAACCATCACTCCAGTGTTCTAATGGTACATTCTGTTTGCTAACTGTGTTAGAAGGCTAATGGATGATTATAAAACACTTGAAAACCCTTGTGCAATTATGTTAGCACCGCTGTAAACAGTTTTTCTGTTTAGAGGAGCTATAAAACTGACCTTCCTTTGAGCTAGTTGAGAATCTGGAGCATTACATTTGTGGGTTCGATTAAACTCTCCAAATGGCTAGAAAAAGAGAGCTTTCATGTGAAACTCGACAGTCTATTCTTGTTCTTAGAAATGAAGGCTATTCCATGCGAGAAATTGCCAAGAAACGGAAGATTTCCTACAACGGTGGGTATTACTCCCTTCAGAGGACAGCACAAACAGGCTCTAACCAGAGTAGAAAGACAAGTGGGAGGCCCCGCTGCACAACTGAGCAACAAGACAAGTACATTAGAGTCTCTACTTTGAGAAATAGATGCCTCACAGGTCCTCAACTGGCAGCTTCATTAAATAGTACCCGCAAAACGCCAGTGTCAACGTCTACAGTGAAGAGGTGACTCCGGGATGCTGGTCTTCAGGGCAGAGTGGCAAAGAAAAAGCCATATCTGAGACTGGCTAATAAAAGGAAAAGATTAATATGGGCAAAAGCACACAGACATTGGACAGAGGAAGATTGGAAAAAAGTGTTATGGACAGATGAATCGAAGTTTGAGGTGTTTGGATCACACAGAAGAACATTTCTGAGACGCAGAACAACTGAAAAGATGCTGGAAGAGTGCCTGACGCCATCTGTCAAGCATGGTGGAGGTAATGTGATGGTCTGGGGTTGCTTTGGTGCTGGTAAAGTGGGAGATTTGTACAAGGTAAAAGGGATTTTGAATAAGAAAGGCTATCACTCATATCACTATCTCACATTTTGCATATCACTATCGCACATTTTGCAACGCCATGCCATACCCTGTGGACAGCGCTTGATTGGAGCCAATTTCATCCTACAACAGGACAATGACCCAAAGCACACCTCCAAATTATGCAAGAACTATTTAGGGAAGAAGCAGGCAGCTGGTATTCTATCTGTAATGGAGTGGCCAGCGCAGTCATCAGATCTCAACCCCATAGAGCTGTTGTGGGAGCAGCTTGACCGTATGGTACGCAAGAAGTGCCCATCAAGCCAATCCAACTTGTGGGAGGGACTTCTGGAATCATGGGGTGAAATTTCTCCCGAATACCTCAGCAAATTAACAGCTAGAATGCCAAAGGTCTGCAATGCTGTAATTGCTGCAAATGGAGCATTCTTTGACGAAAGCAAAGTTTGAAGGAGAAAATTATTATTTCAAATAAAAAACATTATTTCTAATCTTGTCAATGTCTTGACTATATTTTCTAGCCATTTTGCAACTCATTTGATAAATATAAGTGTGAGTTTTCATGGAAAACACAAAATTGTCTGGGTGACCCCAAACTTTTGAACGGTAGTGTAAGTGAATACAGTGCAGTGAAATTCAGTGACTCACACGTTACATCTTCTCAGAATGGAGTCGTTCATGTTCTCTTTTCTTCTTCATCCGGCCCAGAACACCATGTTGACTTCCAGTCTTCTTCATCTCCAATGCCCAAGCGCAAACCACAAGATATGTCATGAAAGTGTTGATGTAACCTGTATACCACGTTCACGTGACCCAATGTGCCACGTCACAGCTTATTCAAATCATGGAAGCGTTCAGTCTACATGACTACCGCCCGTCACGGTGTGCATACCTTAGATCAAAATTTCGACATATAACTAACTCTAAACCTCATAAGCTAATTTTCTTTAGCTATTATACTAGGATGTACAATTCTATATTAAAATATTATCATATTAGTCATGTGTCCTAGTATACCCACATCCAGCGATGGGTGGGATGGGTGAAACATAAAATAGTTTTCCATGAGTTTTGGACTGCGATGTGCTGCTGATCTCCCCTTTTGGGGGTAATATACAGGGAATATGGGGGTTATATAAGGGACTCCAATCATCCCTGTATATACCAGCCATCATCCCCATATATAACCATCATTATCCGTGTATGTACCAGCCCACCATTATCTCAGTATAAAATCTCCATCACCCCTGTATATACCATTAGGGCGGGCACTGTCAGCTTGCTGTGGCGTGCAGGCATTGTGCTAAAGAAGAAGTAAATGGGGTGGGCATTTAGGACACCGTGGACCAATAGGATGTCTGAAATGCCGGTATATGGGAGAAGTCCAGCAGAATCTGAAAATATGCCTCCTGATTGCTTAGGCTGGGTTCACACGACCTATTTTCAGACGTAAACGAGGCGTATTATGCCTCGTTTTACGTCTGAAAATAAGGCTACAATACATCGGCAAACATCTGCCCATTCATTTGAATGGGTTTGCCGACGTACTGTGCAGACGACCTGTAATTTACGCGTCGTCGTTTGACAGCTGTCAAACGACGAAGCGTAAAAATACAGCCTCGTCAAAAGAAGTGCAGGGCACTACTTTCAGACGTAATTTGAGCCGTTTCTTCATTGAACTCAATGAACCACAGCTCAAAATTTACGGCTGTCAGAGAAGCCTCGCAAAATGCGAGGAGGAGCATTTACGTCTGAAACGAGGCAGCTGTTTTCTCCTGAAAACAGTCTGTCTTTTCAGACATAAAAGCCTGCTACCGTGTGCACATACCCTTAAAGGCTATGTACACCTTTGCACTGTTTTTTTTTTAATTGCCTTGTATGTATTTTGTAAAATAAATCACATTTCTAATTGGTCTACCATTTGTCTTCTGTACCTGCAGTGTATTTCAGTTCATGGCCAGCTGCTGTATTCAGTTATCTCTCTAGGCCATGTTCACTCCTGCATTGGTGTGTTTCGTTGTTCTGCTCCATCAGTGGTGCAGAACAAAGGAATAACGGAAGCAACTGTTCCGTCGCACAACGGACACCGCCACCTGCCGACAGAACCCATTGACTTTAGTGGGTTCCATTGGCTTTCCGTCAGGCCGGGGGGCCATGATTTTACCAGAGACAATAGTGCAGATGTGAACGAGGCAAACTGAGCAGCTCCTCCTTTGCAGGCTCATGAACAAGCATTTACTGTGGAATCTGCGCATGTGCATGGTCTTAATTACTGCATACCTCCTAACCGTCCCGGATATAGGGGGGCAGTCCAGGATTCCGGGCGCTGTTACGCTGTCCCAAGCGGCCGGTGGTATGTCTTGGTGTCAACTGTATCTGTGTCCTCATGATGCAGATACATAGTTACATAGTTACATAGTTAGTATGGCTGAAAAAAGACACATGTCCATCAGGTTCAACCAAGGGACGGGAAAAGGGAAGGAAAAATTTCTATACATAGGAGCTAATACTTTTTTGTTCTAGGAAATTATCTAACCCTTTTTTAAAGCCATCTACTGTCCCTGCTGTGACCAGCTCCTGCGGTAGGCTATTCCATAGATTCACAGTTCTCACAGTAAAGAAGGCTTGTCGCCTCTGCAGGTTGAACCTTTTTTTCTCCAGACGGAGGGAGAGCCCCCTTATTTTTTGAGGGGGTTTTACATGGAACAGGATTTCACCATATTTTTTGTATGTGCCATTAATATATTTATATAAGTTAATCATGTCCCCCCTTAGTCGTCTTTTTTCAAGACTAAATAGGTTTAATTCTTTTAATCTTTCCTCATAACTTAAATTCTCCATGCCCCTAATTAGCTTAGTTGCTCTTCTTTGTATTTTTTCCAACTCCAGGGCATCCTTTCTATGAACTGGAGCCCAGAACTGAACTGCATATTCTAGATGAGGGCTCACTAATGCTTTGTAAAGTGGCAATATTACATCCCTGTCCCGTGAGTCCATGCCTCTTTTAATACACGACAATATCCTGCTGGCCTTTTTAGCAGCTGATTGACACTGCATGCTGTTATTTAGTTTATGATTTACAAGTACACCCAGATCCTTCTCAACAAGTGAATCCGCCAGTGTAGCTCCCCCTAGGACATATGATGCATGCAGGTTCTTGGTACCCAGATGCATAACTTTACATTTATCTACATTAAACTTCATCTGCCAAGTGGATGCCCAAACACTTAGTATGTTTAAATCCGCTTGCAATTCATGAACATCTTCCATAGACTGAACTATATTACATAGCTTGGTGTCATCTGCAAAAATAGAAATAGTGCTATTAATCCCATCCTCTATATCATTAATAAATAAGTTGAATAATAGTGGTCCCAGCACTGAACCCTGGGGTACACCACTTATTACCGGGGACCATTCAGAGTAGGAATCATTGACCACAACTCTCTGGATACGGTCCTTGAGCCAATTCTCAATCCAATTACAAATTATATTTTCTAAACCTATAGTCCTTAATTTACCCATTAGGCGTCTATGGGGGACAGTGTCAAATGCCTTTGCAAAGTCCAAAAACACTAAATCCACAGCGGCCCCTGTGTCTAGGCCTCTGCTCACCTCTACATAAAAACAGATTAGGTTAGTTTGACAACTTCTGTCCTTAGTAAAACCGTGCTGGCTGTCACTTATAATACTATTTTTTGTCACATAATCCTGTATATAGTCCCTCAATAGCCCCTCAAACATTTTCCCCACGATGGATGTTAAGCTTACTGGTCTATAATTACCCGGGGAAGACCTAGAGCCCTTTTTGAAAATAGGCACCACATTTGCCCTGCGCCAGTCCCTTGGCACTATACCAGTCACTAGAGATTCTCTGAATATTATGAAAAGGGGGACAGAAATAACTGAACTAAGCTCTTTAAGAATTCTAGGGTGTATCCCATCTGGTCCCGGGGCCTTGTGCACATTTATTTTATTTTATTTAGCTTGGACCATATCTACATTCATCAAATTTAGTATATAGACTGATATATTAACAGCACTGGCACCGGCTACATCAGCTGCTCTTTCTTTAGTTGTATATACAGAGCTAAAGAACCCATTTAGTAACTCTGCCTTCTCTTGATCCCCTGTGACCAACTTCCCATTACCATTATCTAGGGGTCCTACATGTTCAGACCTTGGATTTTTAGCATTTATATACTTGAAGAATTTTTGGGGATTTGTTTTACTATCCTTGGCCACCTGCCTTTCATTTTGTATTTTTGCTAATTTTATTAAATTTTCACAGATTTTATTAAGCTCTTTATATTTTACAAAGGCTACAGCTGTACCCTCAGATTTGTATTTTTTAAATGCCCTTTTTTGTCATGTATTGCCCCTTTCACAGAAGGTGTAAGCCATGTGGGGTTTAATTTGAGTCGTTTATACTTGTTACCTATAGGAATAAATTTTGCACTATAATAACTCAAAGTAGATTTGAAAATCTCCCATTTATCATTTGTCCCATTATTTGACATTAGTTCTTCCCAGTCCATATCCTGAATTGCCGCCCTCATCCTGGGGAATTTGGCTTTCTTAACATTAAATGTTTTTGCCCTCCCAGCCTGCGTTTGTTTTTTACAGTATAGGTAAAATGTAACTATATTGTGACCACTGTTACCAAGGTTTTCACGAACATTGACATTCCCAACAAGATCTGCATTATTAGAAATGACCAGATCCAACAGAGCTTCACCTCTAGTCGGGTCTTCCACAAACTGGCACATAAAATTTTCCTGCAACAGGTTGAGGAAATGTCTCCCCTTTGCAGTTGAAGCTGAACCATGACACCAATTAATATCCCGGAAATTAAAATCTCCCATTATCACTACAGTACCCGCCTGTGCAGCCCGCTCCATCTGTTTATATAGCTGACCTTCCATCTCCTCAGTTATATTGGGGGGGTCTATAGATTACACCAAAAGTAATTTTTTCAGTGTTTACCTCCCTTTCTAGTTCCACCCACAAGGTTTCAACCTCCTCACAATCTTCACCCACTATTATACAGTTTAATCCAATGCTAATGAAAGGGATCGTCAGCTCCCTGATTCTGTATTAGTACCACTCGCCGAGGAATTCCCGGGCACAGCGCTACTTTAAGTGCGGAGCCCCTTGTCTCACTATCCATATATGAACATAGACGTCGGGGACTACTCCTGGAACGGAATCCACTGCCTTTGCATTGCCGATGGTCTGGCCGGGGATTCCGCTCCTAGGCGGAACCCCTGATGTCACTGTCCATATATGTACAATTACATCAAGGGCTCCTCCTGGAGAGCAATCCTTGGCCACAGCGTGGCCGACGCTCTGGACAGAGATTCTGCTCCTATAGGGAATGCCTTACGTCACTGTCCATATATGGACAGTGACGGCAGGGGCTCCTCCTGGAGTGGAATCCCTGGGGGGGTGGCACCATCTACATGGGCACTGTGTGTGACACTATCTATATGGGCACTGGCGCTTTATATGTGCGCACTGGTACTAGGGGTAGCTAAGGGGGCATTAAACTGTATGGGGACAGCTATTTGTCATTATACTGTGTGGGGGGTCCCATGGGAACATAATAATGAGTGGGCTGAACCGGGTATGTGTGGGCGGAGAATACTTAGATTAGATACTTGAAAGTTGGTAGGTATGTTTACTGGTGTGTGCTGGGGCAGAGCGAGTGTGCCTACTCCAAATTTGCAGCATAAGGCAATGAGGTTTCTTTACCACATGCCAATGCTGCAATTTTGGGAATTGCTCCCTCTAGTGACCAGCACATGGAAATGTTATAAATTAGAATCTGATTTATAATATTTCCTGACTTGTGAAAAATAAAAAAATTAAAACAATTTTTAATCACTTATATACTAACTGTTTAACTGAAAAAAAAAAAAAATTCTAGCGACACATTCCCTTTAATACTGGCGTTTCATACACCAGCCCTATTAAACAGTTTGCTGGAGTAAGATGCAACACATTTATTAACAGGCGAACGACTCTTAATAAATGTGTTGCATCTTTTAGCTGCAACGCGGCCTGTCATCAGTACTTTCTATGTGCTGCGGCCTGCTGTACATTTAAAGTACATTTTTTAAATGTATTTTATTGTCTGATTTGGGGGGCATACAGTCTGATTGGGGGGGGGGAGGTATGGGTCTGGCACGGACCTTTGCCTTGTTACACCCCCCAGAGATAAATCTGTGCCGCATTATACATATAGATTTCTGCTATAATTTACATCAGTTACTGGCGTAAATTATAGTAAAATTGTTGGCCATTTCTGCTAAGCCCCGCTCATTTTTTGCCCCGAAAAATTCTGACATTTGCGTATTTTGTGAATTTTCTACGCTAATAAACTGTTGTAGAAAGGTTAATATATTCCCCCCAAAGGCTACAGACCGTAATACAATATCTTAATGTAAGGATGTGTACACTTAATTGTGCTGCAACGCTTGTTGTCTCCATTCTATGTCAGAGTGGGAAGTAGATGTCCGGCCTTATGATTTTATGATATGTGATAGACCCAGAATCCCAATCACCAAACCAAAGAATGCAAAATAAAGACACAAAACATTATAATTGGGTGTTAAATGGTCAAAACTTTTATTATACTATATGACCAAACCCAAAATGGCAAACCTCCGACTCACGAAGAGTCACCCTCCAGCACGCAGGAAAGGAAAAACCCCCTGTGGGGGAAACCTCTAGGGAAACCATGGCTGGAGGATTGCCCTTCCTCTAGGCTTAGAAGGTACCAAAATATAATTTGTAACAGAATTTGTACGTTTTCTCAGATTTTTAAGGAAAGACAATACAATGAACGAACGACATAAAACACATAAATCGGCTGATCTGGTTGGCTAGGCGGGTGTCTCTCTTCCTGGGCACCCATTAAAATGAATGGGCGATCCACGGATGAGACGGGTCCTCCAGATGCCTCCTTGTAGCATCTGTCTCCGCTCTGGCTAATAGAGGGGGATCTCCTGCTGGAAACCCCCCTCTATTACAGACAACCCATATGAAGAGGATGGCATCACTGTGATGAAGAAGTGGTCTGGGGTGAAGGGTTTCCCTGCTAGAACCTCCAAATTAGATCAGGTCGGTATTGGTGGGGAAGTCAAGCTCAAGGTCCTCAGTCTCATCCAATATGGCGCTGAATGTGGCAGTAAAACTTTCTAATATGGAATCTTCTTTATGTCATAAATATTTGTATTTATGACATCAGCGCATTCATCATCATTACTACAGGAATTTATTACCACTGCACAACTCATACATTGTGTCGTCACCCACATTGGTCTGAAGTGTTAACCCTTTAATTACTGGAAATGTACTTAGTACAGATGTCATAAACCTGAATAGAACATATCATCGGCCATAAAGGAAAAGGGATAATACAGGGAGCATCTCCGCACAGGAACAATCCATGACAAAGGGTTGTCCAGGATGAGATAACTTATCTGCTTTCTCCAAAAACCAGCACCACACCTGTCCATAGGTTGTGTGTGGTATTACAGCTCATTACCATTCACTTCAATGGAGCTAACCTGCAATACCAGATACAACCTGTGGATAGGTGTGGTGCTGTTTTTGGAAGAAAGCAGCCATATTTTTCTAATCCTGCACAGCTCCTGTTAGAAATAGTTCAAATAAAGTGGGGGGAGAAGGAGAAGAAGGGGAGAGGGAAAGAAGAAATTAAAAAAAGGGAAAAAGAGGAACTCTGAGGTAAAAGATATCAAACTAGACTGAAAGGAGTCTGCTGGAGGTGCCAGATGGAAAGACATATTTCTGCCATGGGGACCAGATTAGTTGAAATGTATCTTGAAGGGGGGCTTCAGAGAGTGGGTTTAAGCACATTCCTGCCCTATGAAGTGCTGTTGCATTGAAAAACTATGCAGTTCATCCTCGAATGCAGCGTCACAAAAACTAATTATTTAGTAAAAAATAAAACTATATAAATTTGGTATCGCCATAATCGTAACGACACGCAGAATCAAGTTATCATGCAATTCATGCCACCCGATGAACACTGTAAAATCAAAACAGTAATGGCGGAATTACTGTTTTTTTGTTTTAATTCACCCCACAAAGTGTAGGTTTTTTTACATAGTTTTTTTAATACATTATATGGTACATTAGGCCGCAGGGTAAATTCCATGTAAACAGCGCCATTCATCGGTTAACTGTTTAAATGATACCAGTTCAAGTGACCTTTATCAAAAAACACTATAAGACATTTTTTCCCAATTAACTTTTTAATTGGGGCTAGCATGTGTGATACTGTCTGCTAAGCCGTTGTATCTAAGCAAATTATATGTGATACTGTCTGCTGAGCCGCTGTCTCCTATCAAGTAGCAGAGCTATCAGGTGTCATAGTCTTAGGGTTCACACGCAACGTCAAAAATGGCTGAAAATTGCAGAGCTGTTTTCAGAGAAAACAGCCTTTCATTTACAGCCGTTTTTGAAGCTGGAAACGTTTTTTGAGGTGTTTTTTTCTAGCTGTTTTTGGAGCTTTTTTTCCATTGACACAATGAAAAACATCTCCAAAAACGGCTCAAGAAGTGACATGCTCCTTTTTACGTGCCGTTTTAAAATACAATAGGCAGATGTTTGAAGGCATTGAGCTACCGATTTTTCAGGCGTATTTGAAGGCGTTTACGCTCCGAAATACGCCTTAAAACACAGCGTGTGAATATACCCTTATAGATACGCTGTCTCAGATATATATATCTTTTTTTTTTTTTTAGGGGTATGGGCAAAACACATGTCTTGTGGCACAAAACAGTCTGATTAGTGGGGGAGATACAGGGTCTGGCTTAGGCCTTTTGTTGCACACTCAATGTAAAATTGTACACTAACTCGGAGCTGGCGTTGATTTCTGCTTTACATTACGCCCGTTACTGGCGTAAATGATAGTAAAATTGTCGGCCCTTTCCGCAAAGCGCCACACACTTTTCAAAAAAGTGCCACAGGCAGCGTAAACTGACCGAAAACTTTCCCGCACTTTTGGGATTTTTCTATGCCAGATAAGAGGCTTAGCAATGTTAATAAATTCTCCTCTAAGGCTACAGACAATAATACAATATCTTAATGCAAGCATATTTACACTCAGTGTCTGACTAAGGTACCTTGGACCCACCAAAGGAAATAATTCTTGGGGGTCTACCCTTCAACTATATAGAAATAATTCAAACACTCTTAAATGTGTACTAAAAACGTGTGTTGTAAAACAAAGACCAATATTCCCACCATATTGTGACAGGTATCAGTCCTACATAGGCATTCTGCAGACCATATAAGTGAATACAGTGCAGTGAAATTCAGTGACTCACATGTGACATCTTCTTAGATTGGAGTCGTTCATGTTCTGTAATGTCGGGGTAGGGAAACAGACAAGTGAGCCCTAATCTACCCGCCACTCAGTCCCTTCCTACTTGCAACGACCCGCCCTAGGCGACGGGGTAGAACTGGGCGACGGTCCCTACACTCAATAGGTGCACGACAGACAAACAGACAAGGGTACAAAGAAGCCAGGGAAATGGGGAAGTTGCCCACGGGAACACCAAGAGCAACAAGCGAGGTGAACGAGCCGAGTCAAACCAGGAGATGAGCGAGGTACAAAAACGCAGATGTAAAGGATCTGCCAGGCACTACGTCTGTGGATACTCCCAGGATTAATCAGTCGACACCTGAGGCCAGACCTCTTAGACTGACACCGGCTCCCACCAATCAGGGTGGCAGGCTCAGGAGTGGGAGAGCCTATCGCGGCCCGGTCAGTCGGAGTTAGCTCCGCCCCCTGTCCATTTATACCTGCCGTTTTCTCTTCCTCATTGCTTGTGATTCTTCTTGGATTCCTGGCCCCACTGCTGCCTTGCTCCAGCCTGCTTCTGCCGTGCTTCTGCCTTGCTTCAGTTCCCACTTATCCTGCTTCGCTCTGCCCCTGGCTTGCTTCCTGCTCCGTGCTCCGCATATGTATACTCCACTACATCCTGATCCTGACTGGCTCGTTTACCACTCCGTTTCCTCACGGTGTTCCGTGGGCTACTGCCCCATCCCTTGCTTGTTCCCTGTTTGTATCCCCTTGCACTTAGTCAGCGTAGGGACCGCCGCCAAGTTGTACCCCGTCGCCTAGGGCGGGTCGTTGCAAGTAGGCAGGGACAGGGCGGTGGGTAGATTAGGGCTCACTTGTTCCCTTCACCTCCTTCCTGCCATAACATAATCACAAGCCCATACCTAGTCTACCATTTCTCCTACGCTGACGCTATCATGGACCCCCTTGAGACCCTGACCTAGCAGATGCAGGGCCTCTCCCTACAGGTCCAGGCCCTGGCTCAGAGGGTCAACCAGTCTGACGCTGCCATAGTAGTACCCCTCACCTCACCTCTAGAACCCGACCTCAAGTTACCTGACCGGTTCTCAGGGGACCGTAAGACTTTTCTCTCCTTCCGGGAGAGTTGCAGACTTTACTTCCATCTAAAACCTCACTCCTCAGGTTCCGAGAACCAGCGGGTCGGTATCATTATATCCCAACTCCAGGAAGGGCCCCAAGAGTGGGCCTTCTCCTTGGCTCCTGACGCCCCTAAACTTTCCTCCGTTGATCGTTTTTTCTCTGCCCTCGGACTCATTTACGACGAGACTGACAGGACTGCCTTAGCCGAGAGTCAGCTGGTGACCTTACGTCAGGGTAGGAGACCTGTTGAGGAATACTTTTCTGATTTTAGAAAGTGGTACGTAGTTTCTCGGTGGAACGACCCGGCCCTAAGGTGCCAGTTTAGGTTAGGATTATCTGACGCCCTGAAGGATCTGCTTGTTAGCTACCCCTCTTCTGACTCCCTAGACCAGGTTATGACCCTAGCAGTACGACTTGACCGACGTCACAGGGAATGTCAGCTTGAACGTTTCAATGTTTTCCCCTCTGACTTCCCTGCGATTCCCCCCGAGGTCCCGTCTCCTCGCTCTTCCACGGAAGACTCGGAGGTACCTATGCAACTCGGGGCCTCTATGTCCCCTCGACAACGTAGAGAGTTCCGCAGGAAGAATGGTCTCTGCTTCTATAGTGGGGATGACAAGCATCTACTGAACACCTGTCCCAGGCGCAAGAATAACCAGCCAGAAAACTTCCGCGCCTAAATGATCATCGGGGAGGTCACTTGGGCGCACAGGTATTTCCCGTTAATATGAAACGCAATAAAATTTTGCTTCCCTTTCAGGTCTCGTTTGCTGGCCGGTCTGCCACTGGCAGTGCCTTCGTGGATTCTGGCTCATCTGCTAATATCATGTCTGTGGAATTTGCTATGTCTCTAAAAATGCCTTTTATTGATTTGCCTTATCCTGTCCCGGTAGTGGGTATCGACTCCACTCCTCTTGCTAATGGTTATTTTACTCAGCATACTCCTGTTTTTGAACTCCTTGTTGGCTCCATGCATTTGGAGCAGTGCTCTGTACTGGTGATGCAGGGATTATCATCCGATCTGGTATTAGGTCTTCCCTGGTTGCAGCTGCATAATCCCACGTTTGATTGGAATACTGGGGATCTCACCAAATGGGGTAGTGAATGCCTGACGTCATGTCTTTCGGTTAACTCTATTTCTCCCCATGAGGAGGTAAACACGCTACCTGAGTTTGTTCAGGACTTCGCTGATGTGTTTTCTAAGGAGGCCTCCGAGGTGTTGCCCCCTCATAGAGATTACGATTGCGCCATCGATTTGGTACCTGGTGCTAAGCTTCCTAAGGGTAGGATATTTAATCTTTCATGTCCTGAACGTGAAGTTATGAGGGAGTATATCCAAGAATGCCTGGCCATGGGTTTCATTCGCCCCTCGACTTCTCCTGTAGGTGCTGGCTTCTTCTTCGTGGGGAAGAAGGATGGTGGTCTTAGGCCGTGCATTGACTATCGGAACTTGAATAAGGTCACAGTAAGGAACCAGTATCCCCTTCCTTTGATTCCGGATCTTTTTAATCAGGTTCAGGGGGCCCAATGGTTCTCTAAGTTCGATCTACGGGGGGCATATAACCTTATCCGCATCAAAGAGGGGGATGAGTGGAAGACTGCGTTCAACACGCCCGAAGGACATTTAGAATACCTGGTCATGCCTTTTGGGTTGTGTAATGCCCCTGCCGTCTTCCAGAATTTTAATAATGAAATTCTGAGAGATTACCTGGGAAATTTTCTTGTAGTGTACCTTGATGACATACTGTTATTTTCCAAGGACTGGTCCTCCCACGTGGAGCATGTCAGGAAGGTCCTCCAGGTCCTCCGGGAAAATAATCTGTTTGCGAAAACCGAAAAATGTGTGTTTGGGGTACAGGAGATACCATTTTTGGGTCAAATCCTCACTCCTCATGAATTCCGCATGGACCCTGCCAAGGTTCAGGCTGTGGCGGAATGGGTCCAACCTGCCTCCCTGAAGGCGCTACAGTGTTTTTTGGGGTTCGCTAACTATTACAGGAGATTTATTGCCAACTTCTCGGTCGTCGCTAAGCCTCTTACGGACCTCACTCGCAAGGGTGCTGATGTCCTCCACTGGCCTCCTGAGTCCGTCCAGGCTTTTAAGACCCTCAAGAAGTGCTTTATCTCAGCCCCCGTGCTGGTTCAGCCCAACCAAATTGAGCCATTTATTGTGGAGGTTGACGCGTCCGAGGTGGGAGTGGGGGCCGTCTTGTCCCAGGGTACCAGCTCCCTCACCCATCTCCGCCCCTGTGCTTACTTCTCTAGGAAGTTTTCGCCCACAGAGAGTAACTATGATATTGGCAACCGCGAACTTTTAGCCATTAAATGGTCTTTTAAAGAGTGGCGTCACTTCCTGGAGGGGGCCAGACACCAGATAACGGTCCTTACTGACCACAAGAATCTTGTTTTCCTAGAATCTGCCCGGAGGCTTAATCCTAGACAAGCTCGATGGGCGCTATTCTTTACCAGATTTAACTTCTTGGTTACCTATAGGGCTTGGTCCAAAAATATTAAGGCTGATGCACTGTCACGTAGTTTCATGGCCAATCCTCCTTCTGAGAAGGACCCTGCTTGTATTTTACCCCCTGGTATAATCGTTTCTGCCACGGATTCTGATTTAGCCTCTGACATTGCGGCTGATCAAGGTTCAGCTCCCGGGAACCTCCCTGGGGACAAGCTGTTTGTCCCCCTGCAATACCGGCTAAGGGTACTCAGGGAAAACCATGACTCCGCACTATCTGGTAATCCTGGCATCTTGGGTACCAAACACCTCATTACCAGAAACTATTGGTGGCCTGGGTTGCCTAAAGACGTTAGGGCTTACGTCGCCGCTTGTGAGGTTTGTGCTAGGTCCAAGACCCCTAGGTCCCGACCTGCGGGCTTACTACGTTCTTTGCCCTTTCCCCAGAGACCTTGGACCCATATCTCCATGGATTTTATCACCGATTTGACTCCATCTCAAGGCAAGTCGGTGGTGTGGGTGGTAGTAGACCGCTTCAGCAAGATGTGCCACTTTGTGCCCCTTAAGAAACTACCTAACGCCAAGACGTTAGCTTCTTTGTTTGTTAAACACATTCTGCGTCTCCATGGGGCCCCAGTCAATATCGTTTCTGACAGAGGGGTACAATTTGTTTCCTTATTTTGGAGAGCTTTTTGTAAAAAGTTGGAGATTGATCTGTCCTTCTCCTCCGCCTTCCATCCCGAAACTAATGGCCAAACGGAAAGGACTAATCAATCCCTGGAACAATATTTAAGGTGTTTCATCTCTGACTGTCAATTTGATTGGGTCTCATTCCTTCCCCTCGCCGAATTTTCCCTGAATAACCGGGTCAGTAACTCGTCAGGGGTCTCCCCGTTTTTCTGTAATTTCGGGTTTAATCCAAGGTTCTCCTCCTTTTCTCCTGGTTGTTCCAATAATCCCGAGGTAGAGGACGTTCATCGGGAACTGTGCACAGTCTGGGCCCAGGTTCAGAAGAACCTAGAGGCGTCCCAGAGCGTACAAAAGATTCAGGCTGATAGAAGACGTTCTGCTAACCCCCGGTTTGTCGTCGGGGATCTGGTGTGGTTGTCGTCTAGGAACTTGCGCCTTAAGGTCCCGTCCAGGAAGTTTGCTCCCCGATTTATTGGGCCTTATAAGGTCATTGAAGTCCTCAACCCTGTATCCTTCCGTCTGGAGCTGCCCCCATCCTTTCGCATACATGACGTCTTTCATGCCTCCCTCCTTAAACGCTGCTCCCCGTCCTGGTCCCCCTCGAGGAAACCTCCTGTTCCCGTTCTCACCCCTGAGGGGGTGGAATTCGAGGTGGCCAAGATTGTGGACAGTAGGATGATCCAGGGCTCCCTCCAGTACCTGGTCCATTGGAGAGGATACGGGCCGGAGGAGAGGACTTGGGTACCTGCTCGAGATGTTCACGCTGGGGTATTGGTCAGGAGGTTCCACCTTCTCTTCCCCACTAAACCGGGTCCTCTTAGTAAGGGTCCGGTGGCCCCTCATAAAAGGGGGAGTACTGTAAAGGATCTGCCAGGCACTACGTCTGTGGATACTCCCAGGATTAATCAGTCGACACCTGAGGCCAGACCTCTTAGACTGACACCGGCTCCCACCAATCAGGGTGGCAGGCTCAGGAGTGGGAGAGCCTATCGCGGCCTGGTCAGTCGGAGTTAGCTCCGCCCCCTGCCCATTTATACCTGCCGTTTTCTCTTCCTCATTGCTTGTGATTCTTCTTGGATTCCTGGCCCCACTGCTGCCTTGCTCCAGCCTGCTTCTGCCGTGCTTCTGCCTTGCTTCAGTTCCCACTTATCCTGCTTCGCTCTGCCCCTGGCTTGCTTCCTGCTCCGTGCTCCGCGTTTGTATACTCCTCTACATCCTGATCCTGACTGGCTCGTTCACCACTCTGTTTCCTCACTGTGTTCCGTGTGCTACTGCCCTTTCCCTTGCTTGTTCCCTGTTTGTATCCCCTTGCACTTAGTCAGCGTAGGGACCGCCGCCAAGTTGTACCCCGTCGCCTAGGGCGGGTCGTTGTAAGTAGGCAGGGACAGGGCGGTAGGTAGATTAGGGCTCACTTGTTCCCTTCACCTCCTTCCTGCCATAACAGCAGAGCAGAAGAGTGGTCAGAAAAGCCAAGGTCAATCACAAGCAGAGGATCAGTAGTTCAAGAAGATGCAGCAGGGCCAGAAAACCAACAGAGAAGAATCACAAGGAAAGGAGGAACAGGAAAGGCAGGTATAAATAGACAGAGAGCGGGAGCTAGCTCCGTCTGGCCAGGCTGTGATAAGCTCTCCCACTCCTAAGCCTGCCATCCTGGGTGGTGGAAGATGGAGTCAGTCTCACAGACATAGAAGC
This sequence comes from Rhinoderma darwinii, assembly GCF_050947455.1. Classification (NCBI taxonomy): domain Eukaryota; kingdom Metazoa; phylum Chordata; class Amphibia; order Anura; family Rhinodermatidae; genus Rhinoderma; species Rhinoderma darwinii. Next base: position 67,685 of record NW_027461963.1, read on the forward strand.
AGGTGCAGACTGATTACCTATGGGTGTCGACACAAGTTGTGTCTGGCAGATCCTTTACAGTACCCCCCCCTTTTATGAGGGGCCACCGGACCCTTTCTAGGTGGACCTGATTTATTGGGGAAACGAAGGTGGAACCTCCTGAGCAATACCCCAGCGTGAACATCCCGGGCGGGTACCCAAGTCCTCTCCTCAGGCCCGTATCCCCTCCAATGGACCAGGTACTGGAGGGAACCTTGGACCATCCTGCTGTCCACAATCTTGGCCACCACGAATTCTACCCCCTCAGGGGTGAGAACAGGGACCGGAGGTTTCCTCGAGGGAGCCAAAGATGGGGAGCAGTGTTTAAGGAGGGAGGAATGAAACACGTTGTGTACTCGAAAAGGCAGGGGCAACTCCAGTCGGAAGGAGACAGGGTTAAGGACTTCAATGACCTTGTATGGCTCTATAAACCGGGGAGCAAACTTCTTGGACGGGACTTTAAGGCGCACATTTTTTGACGATAGCCACACCAGATCCCCGACCACAAACAAGGGGTTAGCAGAACGTCTTCTATCCGCCTGTGTTTTTTGTATGCTCTGGGACTCCTCTAGGTTCTTCTGAAGCTGTGCCCAGACTGTGCACAGTTCCCGATGAACGACATCTACCTCGGCATTGTTGGAACTACCAGGTGAAACGGAGGAGAACCGTGGATTAAACCCAAAATTACAGAAAAAGGGGGAGACCCCTGACGAGTTACTGACCCGGTTACTAAGGGAAAATTCGGCGTGTTGAATGAATGAGACCCAATCATATTGACAGTCAGAGATAAAACACCTTAAATATTGTTCTTGAGACTGATTAGTCCTCTCAGTTTGGCCACTAGTTTCAGGATGGAAGGCAGAGGAGAAGGACAGATCAATCTCCAACTTTTTACAGAAGGCTCTCCAAAACAATGAAACAAATTGTACCCCTCTGTCAGAAACCCCTCTGTCAGAAACAATATTGACAGGGACCCCATGGAGACGCAGGATGTGTTTGACAAACAAGGTAGCTAACGTCTTAGCATTGGGTAGTTTCTTGAGGGGCACAAAGTGGCACATCTTACTGAAGCGGTCTACTACAACCCACACCACCTACTTGCCTTGAGATGGAGGCAAATCGGTGATGAAATCCATGGAGATATGGGTCCAAGGTCTCTGGGGAATGGGCAAAGAACATAGTAAGCCCGCTGGTCGGGACCTGGGAGTCTTGGACCTAGCACAAACTTCACAAGCGGCGACGTAGGCCTTAACGTCTTTGAGCAACCCAGGCCACCAATAGTTTCTGGCAATGAGGTGCTTGGTACCCCGGATGCCTGGATGGCCAGATAGTGCAGAGTCATGATTTTCCCTAAGTACCCTTAGCCGGAATTGCAGGGGAACAAACAGCTTGTTCTCAGGAAGGTTCCCGGGAGCTGAACCTTGATCAGCCGCAATTTCAGAGACTAAATCAGAATCAATAGAGGAAATGATTATACCTGGAGGCAAAACACAAGCAGGATCTTCCTCCGAAGGAGGGCTGGCCATGAAGCTACGCAACAGTGCATCAGCCTTAATATTTTTAGACCCAGCCCTATAGGTGACCAAAAAGTTGAATCTGGTAAAAAATAACGCCCATCGAGCTTGTCTCGAGTTTAGCCTCCGGGCAGATTCTTGTGGTCGGTAAGGACCGTAACCTGGTGCCTAGCCCCCTCCAGGAAGTGGCGCCACTCTTCAAATGCCCATTTAATGGCTATGAGTTTGCGGTTGCCAATATCATAGTTACTCTCAGTGGGCGAAAACTTCCTGGAGAAGTAGGCACAGGGGCGAAGATGGGTGAGGAACCTGGTACCCTGGGACAAGACAGCCCCCACTCCCACCTCGGACGTGTCAACCTCCACGATAAATGGCTCCATTTGATTGGGCTGAACCAGCACTGGGGCCGAGATAAAGCACTTCTTAAGGACCTCAAAAGCCTGGACAGCCTCAGGAGGCCAGTGGAGGAGATCAGCACCTTTGCGAGTGAGATCCGTAAAAGGCTTAGCGATTACCGAGTACTTAGCAATAAATCTCCTGTAATAATTAGCGAACCCCAGGAAGCACTGTAACGCCTTCAGGGAGTCAGGTTTGACCCATTCCGCCTTAGCCTGGACCTTGGCGGGGTTCATGCGGAATTCATGAGGAGTGAGGATTTGACCCAAAAACGGTATCTCCTGCACCCCAAACACACATTTTTCGGTCTTAGCAAACAGTTTGTTTTCCCGAAGGGCCTGGAGCACATTCCTGACATGCTCAATGTGGGAGGACCAGTCCTTGGAAAACACAAGTATGTCATCAAGGTACACTACAAGAAATACCCCCAGGTAGTCTCTTAAAACCTCATTTATGAAATTCTGGAAGACCGCGGGAGCATTACACAACCCAAAGGGCATGACGAGGTATTCGAAATGACCTTCGGGCGTGTTAAACGCAGTCTTCCACTCATCCCCCTCTTTGATGCGGATAAGGTTATAAGCCCCCCGTAGATCAAACTTAGAGAACCATTGGGCCCCCTGAACCTGATTGAAGAGATCAGGAATCAAAGGAAGGGGATACTGGTGACCTTATTCAAGTTGCGGTAGTCAATGCATGGGCTAAGACCACCATCCTTCTTCCCTACGAAGAAGAAGCCAGCACCTACCGGAGAAGTAGAGGGGCGAATGTAACCCTTGGCGAGGCATTCCTGGATATACTCTCTCATGGCTTCACGTTCGGGACAAGAGAGATTAAATATCCTACCCTTAGGGAGCTTAGCTCCTGGTACCAAATCAATTGCGCAATCATATTCTCTATGAGGTGGTAACACTTCGGAGGCCTCTTTAGAGAAAACATCAGCGAAGTCCTGAACAAACTCAGGTAGAGTGTTCACCTCCTCAGGGAGAGAAATAGAATTAACAGGAAAACATGACGTCATGCATTCATTACCCAATTTTGGAAGTTCCCCAGTATTCCAGTCAAAAGTGGGATTATGCAACTGCAACCAGGGAAGGCCTAAAACCAAATCGGACGATAATCCCTGCATCACCTGTACAGAGCACTGCTCCAAATGCATGGAGCCCACAAGGAGTTCAAAAACAGGGGTATGCTGTGTAAAATAACCATTAGCAAGAGTAGTGGAGTCGATACCCACTACCGGGACAGGTTTAGGCAAATAAATCAATGGCATAGCTAGAGACATAGCAAATTCCACAGACATAATATTAGCAGAAGACCCTGAATCCACGAAGGCACTGCCGGTAGCAGACATACCACCAAAAGAGACCTGAAAGGGAAGCAAGATTTTATTAGGTTTCATATTTACGGGAAATACCTGTGCGCCCAAGTGACCTCCCCGATGGTCACTTAGGCGCGGAAGTTCTTCCGGCTGCTTATTCTTACGCCTGGGACAGTTGTTCACTCGATGCTTGTCATCCCCACAGTAGAAGCAGAGACCATTCTTCCTGCATAACTCTCTACGTTGTTGGGGGGACACGGAGGCCCCGAGTTGCATAGATACCTCCGAGTCTTCCGTGGAGGCATCATGGGGGAGTCAGAGGAGAAAACACAAACACGTTCAAGTCGTCGTTCCCTGAGACGTCGGTCAAGTCATACTGCTAAAGCCATAACCTGATCTAGGGAGTCAGAATAGGGTTAGCTAACTAGCAGGTCTTTCAGGGCGTTCGACAGACCCAATCTAAATTAGCACCTTAAGGCAGGGTCGTTCCACCGAGAAGCTACACACCACTTCCTAAAGTCAGAACAATATTCCTCAACAGGTCTCTTACCCTGTTGTAAGGTCACCAGCTGACTCTCGGCAAAGGCAATCTTGTCAGTCTCGTCATAAATGAGCCCGAGAGCAGAAAAGAAAAGATCAACGGAGGAAAGTTCAGGGGCGTCAGGAGCCAAGGAGAAGGCATTCTTGGGGCCCGTCCTGGAGCCGGGACATAATTATACCCACCCGCTGGCTCTCAGAACCAGAGGAGTGGGGCTTTAAGCGAAAATAGAGTCTACAACTCTCCCGAAAGGAGAAAAAAGTCTTCCGGTCCCCTGAGAACCGGTCAGGCAACTTGAGGTGGGGTTCAAGAGGTTTGGTGAGGGGCCCTACCAGGGCAGCATCAGGCTGGTTGTCCCTCTGAGCCAGGGCCTGGACCTGTAGGGAGAGGTCTTGCATTTGCTGAGCCAGGGTCTCAAGGGGGTCCATAGTAGTGTCAGGGACCAGGTAGACTAGGTATATGGGCTTGTGATTATGTAATGTCGGGGTAGGGAAACAGACAAGTGAGCCCTAATCTACCCGCCACTCAGTCCCTGCCTACTTGCAACGACCCGCCCTAGGCGACGGGGTACAACTGGGCGACGGACCCTACACTCAATAGGTGCACAACAGACAAACAGACAAGGGTACAAAGAAGCCAGGGAAATGGGGATGTTGCCCACGGGAACACCGTAAGCAACAAGTGAGGTGAACGAGCCGAGTCAAACCAGGAGATGAGCGAGGTACAAAAACGCAGAGCAGAAGAGTGGTCAGAAAAGCCAAGGTCAATCACAAGCAGAGGATCAGTAGTTCAAGAAGCTGCAGCAGGGCCAGGAAACCAACAGAGAAGAATCACAAGCAAAGGAGGAACAGGAAAGGCAGGTATAAATAGACAGAGAGCAGGAGCTAGCTCCGTATGGCCAGGCTGTGATAGGCTCTCCCACTCCTAAGCCTGCCATCCTGGGTGGTGGAAGATGGAGTCAGTCTCACAGACATAGAAGCAGGTGCAGACTGATTACCTATGGGCGTCGACCAGAAGTTGTGTCTGGCAGATCCTTTACACGTTCTCTTTTCTTCTTCATCCGGCCCAGAACGCCATGATGACTTCTTCCAGTCTTCTTCATCTCCAATGCCCAAGCGCGAACCACAAGATACGTCATGAAAGTGTTGATGTAACCTAGATACCACGTGTAATGATGGGGTAGGGAGACAGACAGGTGAGCCCTAATCTACCTGCCTCTCAGTCCCTGCCTACTTGCACGGCCCGCCCTAGGCGACGGCGTACAATTGGGCGACGGTCCCTACGCTCAATATGTGCACGACAGACAGACAGACAAGGGTACACAGAAGCTAAGGGAAATGGGGCAGTTGCCCACGGCAACACAGTGAGCAACAGGCGTAGTGAACGAGTCGAGTCAAACCAGGAGTGTACCAGGTACCAAACGCAGAGCAGGAGCGTAGTCAGTAAAGCCAGGGTCAAAATGAAGCAAGGTCAATAATAATAGCAGGAGCAGCAGAGCCAGAAAACAGGAAAGAATCACAGGCAAAGACATGCAGGAAAAGAAGGTATAAATAGACCGAGGCTGGGAGCTAGAACCGTCTGGCCAGGCTGTAATAGGTTCTCCCACTCCTGAGCCTACCAGCCTGAGTGGTAGCAGATCGAGTCACTCTATCAGACCTAGGAGCAGGTGCAGACTGATTAACCACGGGCGTCGACACAGAAGCTGTGTCTGGCAGATTCTTTACACCACGTTCCCGTGACCTAATGTGCCACGTCACAGCGTATTCAAATCATGGAAGTGTCCGGTCTACATGACTACCGACTGTCATGGTGTGCAAACCTTAGATCAAAATTTTGACATATAACTAACTGACTCTAAACCTCATAGGGTAATTTTCTTTAGCTATTATACCAGGATGTAGGCGGAGGAGTAGTCTAAGAGAACGGAAAGTGGCCGAGGCGGGAGTTGGGCAAGAGTGAATATGACGCTTGACTGGGGTCTGGGGAGGGGAAGGGGAGAGAGACAGGTGAGAAGGTGGGAGCAGAGGGGCAACACAAAAAAAATAATTAAACTGAATCTACTGCTTTAAAACAGTCACTCACCAAGTTGCGTAGCTGGCCCCTGCAAGGGTCCCGTTCCTTTCTACAAACCAATTACCGCTAATCATAACCTTGATGAGCGGCGGCTGATGGCAGGCCTGTTTGCAGGAGTACTAGCCAACTACGTCACAGATAACCCAAGTTTCAAGACCATGCAAATTTATGGATTTTCGGCATCCCATGGAATATGGGAACAATAGGGAATTCTATCAGTAAGTATTCTGCCTGTTTGTTGGCTAATACTCCTAATCCAATTCCTTCTTCTAGCAGATTTTTTAAAGATTCCTTACATGCGGTGCTTGGTTTCGCCACAAGTTTGCGATATGTTGATTAATTGTCTAAAATGGTATTAACGTGTCTGTGATATAAAGAGGAATCTAGAACAACTCCTGCCCCGTAAGATTTGGAGGACACAGTTATATGCTGGATATATGGTGAGCCCCTGTGTACATAGTGAACCTTTTAGAAGGTTAATCTTTACCCGCTAAGGTGGAAGGGTTGGTTCCAATGCTTAGTTATGGTGGTGTCTGAGGAAATAAAGGTCCTTTTAGATGTCCCGATACTGACCATGAAAACCAGCGCCAATTGACGATACAGCGTGTCACAAGGAGCAATCATCGTTAATGTATGGGGGCAAACAATCGTTACTACACCAGACCCCGCACCGATCTGCCAGTCCAGCTGCCTCCGGGCACTGGACAACACTGCCGGAAGCAGATTGCTCAGATCACTGCATAGCGGCCGTTCGGCAGAACTGCAGCACGGCCTCTATTCTTTGACCGGAGCCATCTACTTCCGGCAGTGTTGTCCGGTACCCAGAGGCAGCTGGAGTGGCGGATCGGTGCGGGGTCCAGGTGTCGGACACGCACCGATCATATATACTGATGACCTATCCAGTGGATAGGTCATCAGTTGTCAGAACGTGGAAAACCCTTTTAAAGGGAAGGTGTCACAGAAATTATTTTTTATATATATATATATATATATATATATATATATATATATATATATATATATATATATATATATAATATTGCTTTTAGTATGTCATTAAAATAAATTGTATTTATTTGTGTTTTTTTGTTGTACTTTTTACTTTTTTCCTTCTTTTACTTCTCTATGGGGGCTGCCATTTTTTTTTTCATCTCTGTATCTGTCCATTAACGACACATACAGAGATGGAATACGGCACATACATTCCCATAGAGAATGCGAACGGGAGCACATGCGCCACTCCCACACAGATCAAAAGGAAGGTCTTTAGTAGAGCGACATCCAGCGCCATTTTCATGTGGACCGGAAGCCATGGTCGGACAGTAAGATGACGACTTCCGGTCGCGGCTTCCGGCCATATGTTGAAGGCAGCGCAGACGCAAGGACTAGGAGCGGCAGGGCGGAGGCGGCGGCAGGAACAGGTAAGTTATGTTTGTGTATGTGATGTGTGTGTATGTTAGTGTTATACTGTCTGCTGAGCACTGTATCTAATCCTCCTACACTGTGAATTCGCTCAGAAAATGGCGGCACACAGTGTAGGAGGTTTGAACATTCAACCCCCTCCTTTCTCCTGGCACTAGCCAGGAGAAAGGAGGGGGGATTCTGTGAGGACACTAGAGTGAGTGTGTCTACTACAAATTTGCAGCATAAGGCAATGAGGTTGCTTTACCACATGCCAATGCGGCAATTTTGGGAATTGCTCCCTCTAGTGACCAGCACATGGAAATGTTATAAATTAGAATCTAATTTATAATATTTCCTGACTTGTGCAAAAATTTAAAAAATTAAAACAATGTGTAATCATTTATATACTAACTGTTTAACTGAAAAAAATAAAATAAAATTTCTAGCGACACATTCCCTTTAATACTGGCGTTTCATACAGCAGTCCTATTAAACAGTTTGCTGGAGTAAGATGCAACACATTTATTAACAGGCGAAAGACTCTTATTAAATGTGTCGCATCTTTTAGCTGCAACGCGGCCTGTCATCAGTACTTTCTACGTGCTGCGGCCTGCTGTAAGAGCCTGAGAGAATCGGAGTAGTGAGGTAAGTACATTTTTTAAATGTATTTTATTGTCTGATTGGGGGGCAAACAGTATGATTGGGGGGGAGGTATGGGTCTGGCACGGAACTTTGCATTGTTACGCTCCCCAGAGATAAATCTGGGCCGCACTATACATATAGATTTCTGCTATAATTTACATCAGTTACTGGTGTAAATTATAGTAAAATTGTTGGCCATTTCTGCTAAGCCCCGCCCATTTTTTGCACCCCAAAAATGACAACATTTGTGTATTTTAGTAAACTGTTGTAGAAAGGTTAATATATTCCCCCCAAAGGCTACAGACCGTAATACAATATCTTAACCCCTTCCCTCTTTAGCCACTTTTGACCTTCCTGACAGAGCCTCATTTTTCAAATCTGACATGTGTCACTTTATGTGGTAATAACGTCGGAATGCTTTTAGCTATCCAAACGATTCTGAGATTGTTTTCTCGTGACACTTTGGACTTGATGATACTGGCAAAATTTGCTCGATATGTTCAGTATTTAATTGTGAAAAACACCAAAATTTAGTGAAAAATTGCAAACATTTGCATTTTTCTCAACTTAAATGTATCTGCTTGTAAGGCAGGCAGTTATAACACACACAATTGTTGCTAACTAACATCCCCCATATGTCTACTTTAGATTGGCATCGTTTTTTGAACATCCTTTTATTTTTCTAGGACGTTACAAGGCTTTGAACTTTAGCAGCAATTTCTCACATTTTCAAGAAAATTTCAAAAGGCTGTTTTTACAGGGACCAGTTCCGTTCTAAAACGGCTTTGAGGGCCTTATATATTAGAAACCCCAAAAAAGTCACCCCATTTTGAAAACTTCACTCCTCAAAGTATTCAAAACAGCATTTAAAAATTTCTTAACACTTTAAACTTTTCACAGGAATTAATGCAAAGTAGGGGTGAAATTTACAAATTTCATATTTTTTTGCAGAAATTAATTTTTAATCCAATTTTCTTTATAACACAGAAAGTTTTACCATAGAAATGCAATTCAATATTTATTGCCCAGATTCTGCAGTTTTAGGAAATATCCCACATGTGGCGGTAGCATGCTACTGGACTGAAGCACCGGCCTCAGAAGCAAAGGAGCACCTAGTGGATTTTGGGGCCTTATTTTTATTCAAATATATGCAGAGTGAAAATGGGATTTTTTTTCCATATATATACCAATATGTGGTGCCCAGCTTGTGCCACCATAACAAGACAGCTCTCTAATTATTATGCTGGGTTTCCTGGTTTTAGAAACACCCTTCATGTGGCCCTAATCTTTTGCCGAACATTCGACCAGGCTCAGGAGTGAAAGTGTACCATGAAAAATCGAGGCTTAATTTGGCGATTTATAAAGTATTGGATCACAATTGCAGAGGCTCAGATGTGAAATAATAAAAAGAAAGCCCTGAGAAGTGACCTCATTTGGAAACTGCACCCCTCAAGGCATCTATTAAGGGGTGTAGTGAGCATTTTCACCCAACAGGTCTTTTCCATAAATGATTGCGCTGCGGATGGTGCAAAGTAAAAATTGATATTTTTCCCTAGAAATGCCATTTCAATGGCAAATATGTCATACCCAGCATATGTCACTGGAGACACACACCCCAAAAATTGTTAAAAGGGTTTTCCTGGGTATGACGATGTGTGGAAGGAAACTACTGTTTGGGCACACTGTAGGGTTCAGATGGGTGGGAGCGTCATTTGGCTTTTGGAGCGTGGAATTTGCTTGGTAATAGTTTTGTTTGGAGTGTTTCCGTTTATAACGTGGGGCATATGTGAGCTGGGCAGAGTACATCAGGGGCATAGTCAGGGGGTATAATATTGGGGTATAAAAACAATGAAATAATCCATTTATGTGTGTTACGCTGTGAAGCAATCCTTTCTGCACAGGCCAGTGTCGCACTGATATATGTCGTCCTTTCTTATGCCCCTTTTGGTCCGCATATTTGTAGTTTGGGGAATTTTGCTGTGAAATGTTGTCCTGGTATAATACGGGCACCCTCGCTTCCAGCAGATATGTTTGGGCCCTCCCCTTCCTGGTTCCCTAATTTTAGATTCTTGATAAATCGCCTCTTGAAACAGAGGAAATGTTCACCTCCGGCACAACTGCATACTTTTTATTTCCTGACTTATTGGAGCCATAACTAATTTTATTTTTTCATAGACGTAGTGGTATGAGGGCTGTTTTTTTGCGGGATGCGCTGTAGCCCTTATTGGTACCATTTTGGGGTACATGCGACTTTTTGATCACCTTTTATCCTATTTTTTGGGAGGCCAGGTAAACAAAAAAACACATTTCTGGCACAGCTTTTTTAGTTTTTTTTATACAGTGTTCACCATGCGTTATAAATTACCTGTTAACTTTATTCTGTGGATCCGTACGATTCCGGTGATAACTAATTTATAGCACTTTTTTATGTTTGACAACATTTTACACATTAAAATTACTTTTGTAAAAAGAATGTATTTTTTCTGTCGCCAAGTTGTGAGAACCATATCTTTCCAATTTTTTTTGTCGAAGGAGCTGTATGAGGGCTTGTTTTTGGGGAGACAAGCTATAGTTTTTATAGGTACCATTTTTGGATACGTGCGACTTTTTAATCACTTTTTATTCCAATATTTGTAGGGCAAAGTGACCAAAAAACAGAAACTCGGGTATAGTTTTTTACGGGTTTTTTTTACGCTGTTCACCGTGTGCAATAAATAATATAATATTTTGATACCTCAGGTTGTTACGTTCGCGGCAATACCAAATACGTATGATTTATTTATTTATTTTATAATAAAGGACTTAATAATCTAAATAGGGCGATTGTGTTTTATTTTATTACTTGAAAGTTTTAGGGTATGTTCACACGATGAGAGGCATTTACGTGTGAAAAGACAGACTGTTAACAGCTGCCTCGTTTCACATGTAAATGCTCCTCCTCGCATTTTGCGAGGCGTCTGAGACGCTCGTAAATCTTGAGCTGTGCTTCATTGAGTTCAATGAAGAACAGCTCAAATTACGTGGCAAAGAAGTGTCCTGCACTTCTTTGCCGAGGCAGTCCATTTACGCGTCGTCGTTTGACAGCTGTCAAACGACGACGTGTAAATTACAGGTCGTCTGCACAATACGTCGGCAAACCCATTCAAATGAATGGGCAGATGTTTGCCGACGTATTGTAGCCCTATTTTCAGACGTAAAACGAGGCATAATACGCCTCGTTTACGTCTGAAAATAGGTCGTGTGAACCCAGCCTTATTGTTTTCAAACTTCAATTTTTTTCATTTTTTTTTTTACACTTTTTTATACTTTCTTTTACACTTTCTTTCAAGTCCCACTAGGGGACTTGAAGTTCCAACTGTCTGATGTTTTTTTTCTAATACTTTGCACTACCTACGTAGTGCAATGTATTAGATCTGTCAGTTATTCACTAACAGCAAGTCAGATCTGTCAGTTATTCACTGACTCAGCTTCTGGGCCGTTGCCAAACATTTGGCGTATGGATACGGCAATTTGCGGGAAGTCAAAGCTTTCCATGGCGTACCCATACGGCAAATGTCGGGAAGGGGTTCATGTAAGGATGTGTACACTTAAAGAGGCTCTGTCACCAGATTTTGCAACCCATATCTGCTATTGCAGCAGATAGGCGCTGCAATGTAGATTACAGTAACGTTTTTATTTTTAAAAACGAGCATTTTTGGCCAAGTTATGACCATTTTCGTATTTATGCAAATGAGGCTTGCAAAAGTACAAGTGGGCGTGTTGAAAAGTAAAAGTACAACTGGGCGTGTATTATGTGCGTTACATCTGGGCGTGTTTACTACTTTTACTAGCTGGGCGTTGTGTATAGAAGTGTCATCCACTTCTCTTCACAACGCCCAGCTTCTGGCAGTGCAGACACAGCCGTGTTCTCCAGAGATCACGCTGTGACGTCACTCACAGGTCCTGCATCGTGTCGGCACCAGAGGCTACAGATGATTCTGCAGCAGCATCGGCGTTTGCAGGTAAGTCGATGTAGCTACTTACCTGCAAATGCTGATGCTGCTGCAGAATCAACTGTAGCCTCTGGTGCCAATGTGGCCGACACGATGCAGGACCTGTGAGTGACAACACAGATCTGCACTGCCAGAAGCTGGGCGTTCTGAAGAGAAGTGGATGATACTTCTCATCAGAACGCCCAGCTAGTAAAAGTAGTAAACACGCCCCGATGTACGCACATAATACACGCCCAGTTGTACTTTTACTTTTCAACACGCCCAGTTGTACTTTTGCAAGCTCCATTTGCATAAATACGAAAATGGTCATAACTTGGCCAAAAATGCTCGTTTTTTAAAAATAAAAACGTTACTGTAATCTACATTGCAGCGCCGATCTGCTGCAATAGCAGATAGGGGCTGCAAAATCTGGTGACAGAGCCTCTTTAATTGTGCAGCAACGCTTCTTGTCTCCATTCTATGTCAGTATGAGAAGTAGATGTCCGGCCTTATGATTTTGTGGTATGTGATAGACCCAGAATCCCAATCACCAAACCAAAGAATGCAAAATAAAGACACAAAACATTATAATTGGGTGTTAAATGATCAAAACTTTTATTATATTATATGACCAAACCCAAAATGGCAAACCTCCGACTCACGAAGAGTCACCCTCCAGCACGCAGGAAAGGAAAAACCCCCTGTGGGGGAAACCTCTAGGGAAACCATGGCTGGAGGATTGCCCTTCCTCTGGGCTTAGAAGGTGCCAAAATAGAATTTGTAACAGAATTTGTAAGTTTTCTCAGATTTTCTAGGAAAGACAATACAATGAACGAACAACATAAAACACATAAATCGGCTGATCTGGTTGGCTAGGCGGGTGTCTCTCTTTCTGGGCACCCATTAAAATGAATGGGTGATCCACGGATGAGACGGGTCCTCCAGATGCCTCCTTGTAGCATCTGTCTCCGCTCCGGCCAATAGAAGGGGATCTCCTGCTGGAAATCCCCCTCTATTACAGACAACCCGTATGAAGAGGATGGCATCACTGTGATGAAGAAGTCGTCTTGGGTGTAGGGTTTCCCTGCTAGAATCTCCAAATTACATCAGGTCGGCATTGGTGGGGAAGTCAAGCTCAAGGTCCTCAGTACCATCCAATATGGCGCTGAATGTGGCAGTAAAACCTTCTAATATGGAACATTTGTATTTATGACATCAGCGCATTCATCATCATTACTGCAGGAGTTTATTAACACTGCCGCCTCATTCATTGTGACGTCACCCACAGTGGTCTGAAGTGTTAACCCTTTACTGACTGGCAGTGTACTTACCACAGAGGCCATAAAGCTGAATAGAACGGCCATAAAGGAAAAGGGATATTGCAGGGAGCATCTCCGCACAAGAACAATGCATGACAAAGGGTTGTCCAGGATAAGATAACTTGTCTGCTTTCTCCAAAAACCAGCACCACACCTGTCCATAGGTTGTGTGTGGTATTACAGCTCATTACCATTCACTTCAATGGAGCTAACCTGCAATACCAGATACAACCTGTGGATAGGTGTGGTGCTGTTTTTGAAAGAAAGCAGCCATATTTTTCTAATCCTGCACAGCCCCTGTTAGAAATAGTTAAAAAAAGGGGGGGGGGGGGAGAAAATAAATGAAAAAAAGGTAAAAGGTAAAAAGAGGAACTCTGAGGTAAAAGAAATCAAACTAGACTGAAAGGAGTCTGCTGGAGGTGCCAGATGGAAAGACATATTTCTGCCATGGGGACCAGATTAGTTGAAATGTATCTTGAAGGGGGGCTTCAGAGAGTGGGTTTTAACCCCTTATAGCCCTATGAAGTGCTGTTGCATTGAAAAACTATGCAGTTCATCTTCGAATGCAGCGTCACAAAAACAATTTTGTAAAAAATAAAACTATATAAATTTGGTATCACCATAATTGTAACGACCCGCAGAATCAAGTTATCATGCAATTCATGCCGCCCGATGAAAATTGTAAAATCAAAACAGAAATGGTGGAATTACAGGTTTTTTTTCAATTCACCCCACAAAATGTAGTTGTTTTTTACATTTTTTAAAATACATTATATGGTAAATTAGGCCGCAGGGTAAATTCCACATAAACGGCGCCATTCATCGGTTAACTGTTTAAGTGATCTTTATCGAAAAACACCATAAGAATTTTTTCACAATTAACCTTCTAATTGGGCCTAGCATGTGTGATACTGTCTGCTAAGCTGTTGTATCTAAGTAGACCTATGTAGACAAAAGTCGATGGTCCAGCGCAGTCAGGTTTAAAACAGAACGTAGTTCCAATTTTATTTGGATGGTTAAAACAAGATCATTCCCGAATGCACGGGTGAAAATGTAGGTAAGGTGCCTACGCGTTTCAGACGTATACCACGTTCTTCCTCATGGCTTTAATGCTAACAACTAAATGTCAGAACGAGGTCTATATCCGGTTGCCAACAGGTGAAAATTAGTGATGTCACACAGAAAAGTGGTGCTGTCCAGCATAGTAGTGCTGAACTAGGGAGACGCCTATAAAGCATCAGCATTCTATGAATAAAAGCTATCCAGCACGGTGGAGCTGTCCAGCAGAAGTGGTGCTGAAACAGAGAGCCGGTGATAGAACATCACTGCTCCACTAGTAAGTTATGTGCTTATAGCGTTGATTGATGAATATTTATAAATAATAAAATGAGGGATAACAATGACCCAAATCTATCCTAGAGTAGTGGATAGAATATTAATGCTAATTTCTGTTTATTAGGCTGTCGGATATAAACCTCTGAAATACTCACATCGAAAAATTAAAACATAAATAGACGCTAAAAAATACATCATTTAAACAGTTTAAGACAATACATGAACTGGAAAGAAGGGGAATTATGTATTGGTCTTCAAGGATAATTAGTATTGGAAAATGTGTTTTCCTTTGTATACTAGACCGTCAAACGGGAAATCTGATGGGGGAAGGACCCGTTAATATGGATAATTAGGTGTCATCTGTAAAAGCCATGAACATTAACAGGTATTATTGATTATTAGGCCATATTAGATTCTACCGATCATTTCATAGATTCTTTTACTATTAGTGGAACATTAATTCTTTTTTTAAGTTCAAACCTTTAGGAAACCTGGTTTTTAGTGTAAATATCCAGTATGCTTCACGTGATAAGATTTTATGTTTGATGTTCCCCCCTCTGGTTGGAGTTTTGACTTTTTTTCTGGCATAACATCTCAGACTTGTAATTGATCTATTATGGAAGGTTATGAAATGTTTTGCAACATTGGAGATATTGGTGAGGTTAGGATTTCTTATATAGCCCAAATGTTCTAGTATCCTAGCTTTAAATTTGCGGCTGGTGCAACCCACATACATTAGATTGCATTCCAAACACTCCACAATATATATATCACTGCCTCACTGTTGCAATTAATGTAAGTTTGAATTGAAAAATTTGTATTGTTATCTGAATCTCTGAAGTTCTTAGTAGGCTTAGCATATGAACAGATTTTACATGGATGCGAGCCGCATTTAAAGAAACCCGTATATTGAAGCCATGTCAGTTTGGGAGTGTTTGAGGAAAATATAGAAAGAGACAACAGGTCACCTAAGGAAGGAGCTTTTCTGTATACAACACTGCAACCATCTTTCAAAATATCTGACAGAGCCTCGTCTTCCATTAGGATGGCTACATTTTTATGGACGATTTTCTTTATTTCATTAACCGGTTAAGGACCAGGCTGTTTTACAGCTAAATGACCAGAGCACATTTCACAATTTTGCTATGCGCTTCTTTAGATGACTATAACTCTGCAGGTGAATAAAGTTCATCTTTGAATTTTACACTCTTTTTAAAGGACAGATAGGGCTTTGTTTTAGTGGCATTTGTCAGTATATATAATTTTTATTTTTTTCTCTAAAGTGGCCAAAATTGGAAAAAAAATGCAAGAATTTAGCAATTGCGCCAGTTTATGATAGCATTTTTCACACACGGTATGGACCACGGACAAAATTAATCTCCTTTCATATTCTTCCACTTCTCCCGTGCATGGGGATACCAAATATGTGTGCCTTATTCACTGTGCGAGCATGTGCCAGGGCTTGGCATAAAAGGAGGCTTTTCGGTCCAGGAATTTAGCATTTGATTTTAGAGCCGCATCCTGTTTTCTGGGGGGCCTAATGCTGCTGAAACATTAGAATCACCCCATAAATGACTTCATTCACACAAGTAGACCCCACAAGGTTTCCTTCAAGGGGTTTATCATATTTTTAGCAAGTCCAGTTTTCTTCTGAAAGTTTCTTGAATAAGATGGATCAAAATAAAATGACCTTTTGTTTTAACAAATGCGTCAGTTTATACCAGCATTATTTACACACAAAATGGACCACGGACAAAATTCATCGCATTTCACATTCTTCCACTTCTCCCGTGCATGGGGATACCAAATATGTGTGTCTTATTTATCACATAGAGAAGTAGGAGGGCGGACGATAGAAGAAGCTTATTTCACAAATCGCTTTTTTTAAAAGCTGGTTTTACAAAACTCAACAGAGAGTTTCTATAACACGTCCAAAATATCTGCCCTTGAAGCAGAAATCCCAAAATATTCATCTAGGGGTATAATGGGAATTTATTTTTTTGGGTTTTCTAAAATAAGAAATTGCAGGTTTATGCAAATGGAGCTCTCCAGCAAATGATCTTTAGAAAACATCAAACATGACATCCACCCCCCACCCACCCATTCCCTCCCTCACCCTTGGAGTAACATCAGGGGAAAAATAAAAAAGTAATGTAGGGCAAATATATTTTCAACGAATTAACTGAAATCTAATAATTCAGAACAGTGTGGTATTTTTAAAAACATGGCTCAATGCACAGGCCTGGTTGCGAGGGACATGAGGGACATGAGGGACAGAAATATCAGGAATCTTTGCGGCGCCCGTCTTTTCTGCAGACGCGGCACTTTTTCTGAGGGTTGCTTCTGGTTGGTGTTGGGGGAATCCGACTGATGAAGTGTCTTTCAGTCAGTCGCGTGACATCCTCCGACTGGGGGCATTCTCGGGTGTCCTGAACATCAAAAATGAGGCCTTCAATAATTTTTTCCTGGAAATCCAGGTATGTGTCTCTGCCTCTGTTTTTTTTGTAGAGCACAAATGAGTTGTGGATGGCCACGTGTAACAAATAAATGGGCACTTTTTTGTACCAGGTTTTAGTTTTGCGTTTTACTAAATAGGGCTGTAATACCTGGTCGCTTAAATCCACCCCCCCATGTACTTTTTATATTCGGAAACGCTCACTGGTTTGTGCTTGTCCGATGTTGCCCCCCTTTCCCTCACTGCCACTGTTCCTGCGGTATGAATCGTGCTTAGCACACAGACGTCTTTGCGATCCCTGAACTTGACCGCCAGCAATTCCTCAGATGCATAAGCACAGGAGTCCCCCTTTACCATGCGCTACCCCACTAATTGCTGCGGAAAACCAATTCTGTTTTTGCGCATGGTACCACATGCCACAGTCCTTGCAGCATGCAAATGCCTAAACAGGGGCACACTGGAATAAAAATTATCACAGTACAGGTGGTACCCCTTGTGAAGCAGAGGCTGCATTATCTCCCACACGATCTTACTGCTGGTGGAAAGATCAGGGGGGCATCCAGGAACATTTATTGTGCGGTCCCGCCCTTCATAAATCCTGTAGGCGGTGGTATATCCTGACCCGCTTTCACACAATTTGTAGAGCTTAACGCCATATCTTGCCCTTTTGGAAGGCAGATATTGGCGAAAGCTAAGTCTGCCATGAAAGTTGAGGAGGGATTCGTCCACACTTACATTCTGCTCAGGGGTGTAGAGTTGCAGAAATAAATTATTCAGGGAATTTATTAGCAGTCTTATTTTGAACAACCGATCCCGGTTTGCATCGGTACTTGGGGGGGCCTGTGCGTTGTCATTGAAGTGGAGGAACCTCATTATTGTCTCATATCGAGACCTGGGCATTACTGCAGAATATACTGGGGTGGCTTGGGCGGGTCTTGTTGACCAGTAAGACCTAATGGAGGGCTTTTTGACAATACCCATATTTAGGGTGAGCCCCAAATTTTTTTTTAATTCCTGCAAATTGGTGGGCGTCCAATCTCTGGCATGGGTGGATGAAGGTTTCTGCCTTATATATTGAGTGGCATATAAATTTGTTTCATGGACAATCTGATTTAGGATGTCGTCCGTTATAAATAAATGGAAGTAATCCATTTGGACAAAATTTGTATTGTCCACGGTTATGCCAGGAGTGGCAGTAAATCCGTAAATTCTAGGCCCAAAACATGGGGCAGGTGCCCATACAAGAGCCTGGACTGAAGGGACCAGGCTGTCCCGTGCTACAGCGCTACTTGGCCCTGCGCTTTCAAGTTCTGCAGTTTCAACTGCATCAGGGCAAACGTCCCCTGAAGATGAACCTGAAGTGGCGCTGTCATCGTCACTACCTAAAACAGGTTCCATCTCTGACGCCATCTCTGATGCGGTCTCCGACTCAGACCACAGCATGGCGTATGCCTCCTTGGCGCTAAACAACTTCCTCGCCATAACGTTACTAACACTAGTACTAACTAAACAATTTTTTTTTATAAAACACACAAACTAACTGGTATATATATCTACACTACCGCTAACAAAAAAATAAACCGCTATTGCTATATATATTATATATATATGTGGATATATATATATATATATATATATATAATTATATACTCCCTACCTGCCTATTCTAATAGAATAAAAGAAAGAAAGGTAGATAGATAGAAAAAAAGATAGATGGATAGATAGATTGTATAGATAGATAGAAATCTATCTATACAGAGAATGTTTTAGAGTGTAACTGTATTGTTTGTGTAACTGTATTGTTTGTGTAACTGTAACTGTAATCTTCTGGCAGCAATTCTCCCGAGTCTCTTCTTCTCCTCAAACTGAAACAATGTTTGAGGAGAAGAAAAGAGGCAGGAGATTTACTGCCAGAAAAGTCAAAATAAAACAAATGTGGTCGCTGTGATAGGTTTTCACAGCGACCACATGTTCAGATTGGTCCCTGATACTCTGCCCAGTGCCCAGAGCTGTTGGTAACAGCGTGGGCACAGGGCTGTGTGCACACGATCGCGTGCACACTGTTTTCTATGCAGAAATGCATGTGATCGCTGTGATTGGTTGTCACAGCGATCACATGTTCAGGGGCCAAAAGATTGACCCCTGACATTCTGCCCAGTGCCCATGGCTGTTAGCAACAGCCAGGGCATAGAGCTGTGTGCACGCGATCGTGCGTGCACAGTCTCTGAAGTGCCGCCGTAAATAGTCTATACGGCGGACTTCAGAGACCCTGACCCTGTCGGGAACCTGTTAAACTGACTCTTGTGTTGTAACACCAAAGTAGGTACGTTTAGACCGGTATCTTTTTGTTATTAGGTTTTGGCTCTAGAAGTATATCTCGGGGCTTTTTTTCTACAATGGAGGTTGCTCTTTTGAGGGTCCATTCTGCATACCCACTTTTGCGTAGTCTCCTACAAATTTGCTGTTGTTCCACCCGGTAATTGGGGTCGTTACTACAATTTATTTTTGCTCTGTACATTTCTCGCACTGGGATTGATGAGATGGTTTGTCTGGGGTGATCGCTTGTAGCATGCAAGATAGTGTTCCCTGAAATCGGCTTACGGTATGTTTTAGTGTTGATTATTTCCCCTGCATGTCCTTTGAGTTCTAGGTCCAGAAACTGGATAGTATCTTTTTGTGAAGAATAGGTAAATTTCAAGTTGAATTGGTTGTCATTAAGATAATTGATGACATTTGGGATATCTGACATATTTCCTTCCCATATAAATAGCAGGTCGTCTATATACCTTGCATACCAGTTAATAGATCTGCCAAAAGGATTATCACTAGAAAAAATGAAAAGTTCCTCCCACCAGGCCATCACAAGATTAGCCAAAGAAGGGGAGAATTTAGCTCCCATTGATACTCACTTAAGTTGTAGGTAAAACAACCCATCGAACTGGAAGAAATTGTGTGTCATCAGGAAGACAAGGACCTCAAGTGTATATGATTGTAGCTCATAGCTGTAAGTGCTGTGTTTAAAAAGATGATATTCTAGTGCCCTATGGGCTATTTCGTGTGGAATACTGGTATAAAGTGAGGTCACATCACAGCTCAGCCATGCAAATTTATTTTCCCATCTTTTTTTGTGAAATGAGCATAAAACATCTCTGGTGTCACGTAAATGGCCTGGGGTTCTTAGTGCAAGGGGTTGTAACAAGGAGTCTAGCCATTCAGAGAGTTTTTCTGTTAGTGATCCTATCCCTGACACTATGGGGCGCATAGGTGGGGGGTTTATGCCTTTATGAGTCTTGGACAATGCGTGCATGATTGGAATTGTGGGACATTGGACCATAATATATTCTGCTTGTTTACTTGTTAATACGTCACTACCTAAACCATCGTTTATCAGTATGTTGAGCTTTTTTTGGAACATAGATGTTGGATTGCACGTTAGTTTTTTATATGTGTCTGTGTCTGCTAGAAGTTTCAAAATTTGGGTTTTGTACATTTCCCTATCTAGCACAGTGATACTGCCCCCTTTATCTGACATCTTAATAATAATATCCTTGTTATTTTTGAACGATTTTTTTGCCATATTCAGCTCATTAGAGATATTAAAGTTCTTATTGCAACACTTCGAATTTTCAGATAGTTGCTGGAGATCCTTTTCAATTGCCCATTGAAATCTGTCCATAGAGTCTTTCCTAGATGCCAGAGCATAGAAGCTTGGATTTTTTGTGACAAAGTCCGGGGAAAAATGAATATTTCTTGTAGGAAGTTCTGGGTTCAGACTCTCTAAGCATTGGATTGCCCTATGTTCCTCAAACGATAGTGATCTATGGTCGTGGATGTTTGTATTGGATTCTCTGAGATAAAAATCTTCGGAGTCTGTTGTCATTGAGAGCGTATTATAAAAATGCCTCTTTACTGTTAAATTCCTTATAACTCGATTAATGTCCAGTTGTGTGTTGAAAGTATCGAACATGCGATTAGGGGCAAAATTGAGGCCCAACGACACACATAAGATACCTGCTGCACACACCACTCACACATAGGACATATGCTGTACAAACCACTCAAACATAGAATACATGCTGTACACGCCACTCACACATAGGATAAATGCTGTACATGCCACTTACATATAGGACACATGCTGCACACGCCACTCACACCACACGCCACTCACACATAGGATAAATGCTGTACACACCACTTACATATAGGACACATGCTGCACACGCCACTCACACATAGGATACATGCTGTACAGGCCACTCACACATAGGATACATGCTGCACACGAAACTCACACATAGGATACATGCTGCAAACGCCACTCACACATAGGATACACACAGCACATGCCACTCACACATAGGATACATGCTGTACATGCCACTCACACATAGGATACATGCTGCACACGCCACTCACACATAGGATACATGCTGTACACACCACTCACACATAGGATACATGCTGTACACGCCACTCACACATAGGATACATGCTGTACACGCCACTCACACATAGGATACATGCTGTACACGCCACTCACACATAGGATACATGCTGTACACGCCACTCACACATAGGATACATGCTGTACACGCCACTCACACATAGGATACATGCTGTACACGCCACTCACACATAGGACATATGCTGTACACACCACTCACACATAGGATACATGCTGCACACACCACTCATACATTAGACATATGCTGTACATCCACAAGACCACTGCAGCCAGTCATTGACCTCAGCAGTGACGCTAGCATGTACAGCACATGACCGCTGAGACCAGTGATTGGCTGCAGTGTTCACATGGATGTACGGCATGTTTTCACTAGGTTCAGTAATGGAAAGAATTGGGTCTAGCAGAGGTTGACCATTCACAGAAGCGACAGCTGGAGGTTTCTCCAAAGGCATCGTGGGCAAATAGAGACGGTCTACTAAGGCCTGTTGGATGAAATTCGCAGCCGCTCCAGAATCCAGATAAGCGGAAACAGAGTGTGATTCTGTTTTTTTTTTTAATTCTCATTCCAATAAGATATTAATACATATAACAAAAAACAATCCCGACCCCTCCCCCAACCTAATCCTAATACAAAAACCTTACTTATACATAACAAAGTACATTTTAAGCGTTTACATATGTATTATTAGTTTAAAAAAAGCAAAAACCTTCAACTCTCTCCCATACGTAGCTCTCCGAGCACCCTCACATCTTTACCCAATTGTCATCCTTGAGTTGAACATAACCCCTTGTTCATCTGTCATGCTCTTGATCCATGGTTCCCATAGTTGTTCAAATGTAAAGTTTCTATTTTTGCTATTATAATATCCAAACTCCATGTTTATATTCCTTAGTATTATTCTGTGCCAAGCTTACCCAGAATTGGTGAACCATAGGACAATTCCAAAACAAGTGCGAGAAATCTGCCTCTGATATCCCACATCTGATGCATTTCCCGCAATTTTTTCCCGTAAACCTTTTCATTTTCTTTGGCGTTAAATACAAACAGTGAATAATAAAATATTATGTCATTCTATGGGATCTATTCAATTAAAATTTACCAGTGCATCTGCTTATTTTTCTCCATTCATTGTCATCTATTATCCCAAAAATATATTCCCACTCCCCCCTTCCTCTTTGATTCCCCTCCCCTCTAGACTCGCATTTTAATTTCTTATAAATCCGTTCTAGTAAACCTTTTCCCCTCCCAAATTGATATAAGTTCCATAACGAGTCAGAAGACTCCAAATGGAATAAAGTTTTATCCCGAGTCACAATCACCGCGTGATGTATTTGAAAATATTTACATCTCATATGTGAAGGAATATTCTATTCTGTTCTCAGTGTATCCCAATCTTTCAGATTGCCATTAGAAAAAATAAAATGTCTAACCAACCTGAGTCCATATTTGGACCATCCACTCCAATCAGTTATTTTATTAACCTCTAATATATTAAAGTTGACAAATAATGTTGTGAAGCTCAATGCTCCATTTAAATGAAAGATTTTTCTTAATTTAACCCCAATTTCATGCATCATATATATTGTTGGATAGGGAAAACGAAAGAATAGAGGATCCAGTGCAATTAGTTATAATAGAAAATTGTTCCAATTTTATTTTGGGTATTTAAAACAAGATCAGTCCCGAGTGTAATATTTAGAGATAGATAGGTAGGTGCCTACGCGTTTCAGACGCACACCTTCCTCATGGCTTTTGGTTAAATGACAAACTATCAGGGGGAGGTTTATATCCGGTTACCTACAGGTGGTAATTAAACCTAGTAGATGAAACTAGTTCAGCAAAGTAATGCTGTTGGTTCAGCAAAGTGATGCTGTCCAGCATATTGGTTTTTGAACACAAGAGGGCGCACAACTGGCTTGAGCAATTTATGAATGGAAGCTATGTATCGTAATGGAGCTGTCCAGCAGAATGGTGCTGAACTGAAACGCCGGTGAAGTGTTATGTTGTTATTCTATAGTAGTTATCATGTTTATCATATTATTGACACTGAAAATGTCCAAAATGATGGGGATACCAAATGTTCTAGTTGTAGCTTAATGAAATGGTATTTCATTTGTAAGGCTGACGGATATAAACCTCTTTTATGCTCACATCGAGAAATTAAAAATATGTATTATAGGCTAAAAAATTCAATATTTCAAACAATTTAAAATAAGTTCTGAAACTTGATAAACTTATAAGTGATGGGCTAAATAGTGGTGTACTGACAAAAAAAAACAATCAGAATATATTACTGTACAATGCCCTACTATCCCAATCATGCACGCATTACCCAAAACACATAAAGGTATAGTTCCTCCTCCCATGCGTCCCATAGTGTCAGGGATAGGTTCAATGACAGACAAACTCTCGGAATGGTTAGACTCCCTGCTACAACCTTTAGCAGTAAAAACCCCGGGTCATTTACGTGACACAAGAGATGTTTTATGCTCATTTGTAGATAAAAAGTGGAAAGATGAATTTACATGGTTGAGTTGTGACGTGACCTCTCTTTATACCAGTATCCCTCACCATATAGCCAGGGGTGAACCTAGCCCGTCTGCCGCCTGAGGCGAACTATAAAAAGGCGCCCCCCCCCCAAATCTATCAGAGTTTTCTCATTCCTAGCTGTACACATCAAACACGCAATATAAACATTTTTTAAATAGGAAAGCATTTGATGTTTATTTGTTAGGCCCTGTTCACACAGAGTATTTTGACGAGTTTTTGGGCACGGAAACCGCTCCGCAAAACTCGTCAAAAACCGGCCGAAAATGCCTCCCGAGAAAGAAGGGACATGCCCTATCTTCGCACGTTTATGCCTCTGACCTCCTATTGACATCAATGGGAGGCAGAGAAAGGGTATTTCGCAGAGTTTTTTGCCCGTAGCACTCAATAGCCGTGAGCGAAAAACGCGATGAAAATCGCGGCACACGACGTGCAGGAAGGACAAAATCTGGGAGAGGAAAATCTGCCTGAAACTTCCAAACGCAATTTTGAGGCAGATATTCCTCCTGCAAAATACTCCGTGTGAACATAGCCTTAACCCCTTAACGACCAAGGACGAAAATGAACGTCATGGTCGGGTGCTAGTTCCCGCACCATGACGTTCATTTTCGTCCGCATTTCAAACTGTCACTCTGTGTAAACACAGAGTGACAGATCCGCGCTGACAGTTGTCCCCGACAGCTGAGACATCAGTCTTGCCGGACAGCGGACCATCGCCGCTGATTTCGGCACTTAACCCCTTAAGTGCGGCGACGGATTGACGTCGCCGCATTTAAGTGGTTTGAAGCACATCAGCAGCCCCCACGAAGTGATCGTGGGGGCTACCGATGCTTGTCACGGCAATCGGAGGTCAGATAATGACCTCCGGGTTGCCATGCACGGAAGCCTCGGAGGAACAGCGTCCGGCCGTTCCTCCTCTGCTTCCTGTCAGTGTGACAGTCACGTCACAATGACAGTTAGAGTACATCACACTACGTGTGTAGTGTAATGTACTCTAGCAGCGATCAAAGCCGCAAGACTAAGTGTCCCCTAGTGGGACAAGTTAAAAAAGTAAAAAAAAGTAATAAAAATGTTTTAAAAAAAGTGTAAAAATAAAAATTATAAGTTCTATAAACACAAAATGCTTTTTTTCCTATAATAAGACTTTTATTATAGAAAAAAAATGAACACGTTAAAAAAGTACACATATTTTGTATCACCGCGTTCGTAACGACACCAACTATAAAACTATAATGTTGTTTTTCCCGCACGATGAACACCCCAAAAAAAATCAATAAAAAACTACGACAGAATCGCAATTTTTTGGGTCACCACCGCTCCCTAAATAAAGAATAAAAAGTGATCAAAAAGTCGCATGTACCCGAAAATAGTACCAATAAAAACTTCTATCCGTCCCGCAAAAAACAAGCCCTTACACAGCTTTTTTGACTA
This sequence comes from Rhinoderma darwinii, assembly GCF_050947455.1. Classification (NCBI taxonomy): domain Eukaryota; kingdom Metazoa; phylum Chordata; class Amphibia; order Anura; family Rhinodermatidae; genus Rhinoderma; species Rhinoderma darwinii. Next base: position 93,118 of record NW_027461963.1, read on the forward strand.
AAAAATTAAAAAATTACGGCTCTCAGAATATGGTGACACAGAATTTTTTTTTTTTATAAATAAGTCATTTTATTGCGCAAACGCTAAAAAAAAGGACCAAACCTATATACATATGGTATCGCCGTAACCGTACCAACCCGCAGAATAAAGTAAAAATGTCATTTATAGCGTACGGTGAGCGCCACAAAAAGAAAACCTAAAAAACGGTGTCAGAATTCCTGTTTTTTGCTCAGGATTGCAAAAAAATTGAATAAAAAGTGATCAAAAAAAAAAAAAAAAAAAAAAAAAAAAAAAAAAAAAAAAAAAAAAATCGCATGTACCCCAAAATGGTACCAATGAAAAATACAGATTGTCCCGCAACAAATAAGCCTTCACACCACTCTATTGATGGAAAAATAAAAAAGTTATGGCTCTTGGAAAGCGGGGAATGAAAATTTAAAATATGAAAGCAAAAAATGGATCAGTCCTGAAAGGGTTAATTCATTTCTAATGAAAAACCGTATGACAACATGTTGGGTATTTCCGTACTCGGGAGAAATTGCTTTATAAAAAAATGGTTGTTTTTTTCCTCCTTTATCCCTTGTGAAAATGAGAAAATGCAACATTTTAGTGGAAAAAATGTTGATATTAATTTTCGCGCCCTAATTCTAATAAACTCTGCAAAAGACCCGTGGGGTCTAAATGCTCACTATACCCCTAGAAAAATTCCTTGAAGGTTTTTCCAAAATGGGGTCACTTTTGGTGGGTTTCCACTGTTTTGGTCCCTCCAGTGCATTGCAAATGCGACATGGCACCGAAAACCATTCCAGCAAAATCATAAATCCAAATGGCGCTCCTTCCCTTCTGAGCCCTGCTGTGGGTCCAAACAGCAGTTTATTACCACATATGGGGTATTGTCGTAATCGGGAGACATTGCTTTGCAAATGTTGGGGTGCATTTTCTTCGTTATTCCTTGTAAATAATAAAAATTTCTATGTTGTTTCAGAAAAAAAGTACATTTTAATTCTTACAGACTAATTTCAATATATTTAGCGAAAAACCTGTGTGCTCAAAATGCTAACTATACCCCTAGATAAATACCTTAAGGGGTCTAGTTTTCGAAATGGGGTCGTTTATGGGGAGTTTCTATCATTCTGGCAGCTCAAAGCTTCTCCAAATGTACATTGGGGCCTAAAACGTTTTCAAGCAAAATATGAGTCCTGAAAGCCTCCGGGTGTTCCCTTCCTTTGGGGCCCTGCCATGTGTCCAAACAACGCATTAGGGCCACAATGTGGGTAATTTTTGAAAACAGGAGAAAGAGGGTGATAGATTTTGAGGTGTGTTTCTTCATTTTCATGGTCGCTTTACAAAGAAATCGGTCTTCAAACTAATACTTTTATGAAAAAAGTGAAATTATTATTTTTTTCACCTGATATGCATTAAATTTAGCAAAGAACTGTGGGGTCAAAACACTTACTATACACCTAAATAATTACGTTATGGGGTCTAGTTTTCTAAATGGGGTCGTTTATGGGGAGTTTCTATCGTTCTGGCAGCTCAAAGACTCTCCAAATGTACAGTGGGGCCTAAAACATTTTCAAGCAAAATATGAGTCCTGAAAGCCTCCGGGTGCTCCCTTCCTTTTGGGTCCTGCCGTGTGTCCAGGCAGCGCATTAGGGCCACAATATGGGTATTTTTCAAAACAGGAGAAACAGGGTGATAGATTTTGTGGTGTGTTTCTTCATTCTCATGGTCGCTTTACAAAGAAATTGGTCTTCAAACTGATACTTTTATGAAAAAAAGTGAAATTATTATTTTTTTCACCTGCCATGTATTAAATTTAGCAAAAAACTGTGGAGTCAAAATACTTACTATACCCTTAGGTAAATACCTTAAGGGGTCTAGTTTTCTAAATGGGGTCATTTGTGGGGGTTTCCACCATTCTGACACCTATGAGCCTCTGAAAACCTGGCTTGATGCAGGAAAACAAAATGTACTTCAAAATTTATAAAATTATTATTCAATTTGTAAGTCCTCTAAATTGCTGAAAATTTATTTTATTTTTTCAAAAGTGCTGCCAAAATGGAGTAAAGAGATAGAAATATATATTTAATTAAAAAAATTGTACAGTATGTGTGTACATATGTGACATATTGCAGTTAAAAATAGGGGAAAATGGTAATTTTTACAAAATTTCTTCCATTTTTCTATTTTTTAATTAATTTCCGCAAATTGTATCAGTCTACTTTTACCACTAAAATAAAGTACAACATGTGACGAAAAAACAATGTCAGAATTACTTGGATATTCAAAACTTTCACAGAGTTATTCTCTGATAAAGTCAGACATACCAGATTTGACAAATCTGGCTTGGTCATTAAGGTACAAACATGCCCGGTCATTAAGGGGTTAAAGTGCTGTTTGAAGTATGGAAAATATTTAAAGAATTATTCTTACTGCCAATCAGTGCAGTGCAAATAGTACAGTCTGCCCTGCACTGCCCCATATCTTTCCTCGGCAGCCAGTCTCATTTGTGCCGTCACTCTCTGCAATTACATTCAGGCCAGTCCAGGACGGATCGCGCTTAGTGCTGTTTTGAAGTGGCACATCCTGGGCCGGTTTCTTTTCTCTACCTGCTGTATTGTTGTGGTCTGCCTGTGCTGGCTTGATGCCAGTGGTGGATTAATATCATCTTAGGCCCTGGGCTGTACACAAGTTATGTGCCCACAACCTACACGTAAGTATCACCTACATGTCAAAGTACATCACATGCCACTCTGCAGACTGTCTCTTAGCCTGATCATCTGCTGCCACTCACACTTCCCCACAGCCCCCACCACAGTAATGTACATAGATTGTAAGACCTACATTACCAATAATACCCCATACTGTTACTGAATAATACCTCCATACTAATACTGAATAATACCCCATACTGTTACTGAATAATACCCCCATACTGTTACTGAATAATACCCCCATACTGTTACTGAATAATACCCCCATACTGTTACTGAATAATACCTCCATACTGTTACTGAATAATACCCCCATACTGTTAATGAATACTATCCCCATACTGTTACTGAATAATACCCCCATACAGTTACTGAATAATACCTCCATACTGTTACTGAATAATACCCCCATACTGTTACTGAATAATACCTCCATACTGTTACTGAATAATACCTCCATACTGTTACTGAATAATACCCCCATACTGTTACTGAATAATATCCCCATACTGTTACTGAATAATACCCCCATACAGTTACTGAATAATAATTCCATACTGTTACTGAATAATACCCCCATACTGTTACTGAATAATACCTCCATACTGTTACTGAATAATACCTCCATACTGTTACTGAATAATACCTCCATACTGTTACTGAATAATACCCCCATACTGTTACTGAATAATACCTCCATACTGTTACTGAATAATACCCCCATTCTGATACTGAATAATACCCCATACTGTTACTGAATTATACCTCCATACTGTTACTGAATAATACCGCCACACCATAACCACATAGTGACTGAATAATACCGCCACACCATAACCACATAGTGACTGAATAATATCCACATACTGTTAGTGAATAATACCTCCATACTGTTACTGAATAATACCCCCATACAGTTACTGAATAATACCCCCATACAGTTACTGAATAATACCCCCATACAGTTACTGAATAATACCCCCATACAGTTACTGAATAATACCCCCATACAGTTACTGAATAATACCCCCATACAGTTACTGAATAATACCCCCATACAGTTACTGAATAATACCCCCATACAGTTACTGAATAATACCCCCATACTGTTACTGAATAATACCCCCATACTGTTACTGAATAATTCCCCCATACTGTTACTGAATAATACCTCCATACTGTTACTGAATAATACCTCCATACTGTTACTGAATAATACCTCCATACCGTTACTGAATAATACCTCCATACCGTTACTGAATAATACCCCCATACCGTTACTGAATAATACCTGCATACGGTTACTGAATAATACCTCCATACAGTTACTGAATAATACTTCCATACAGTTACTGAATAATACTTCCATACTGTTACTGAATAATACCTCCATACTGTTACTGAATAATCCCCCCATACTGTTACTGAATAATACCTCCATACTGTTACTGAATAATACCCCCATACTGTTACTGAATAATACCTCCATACTGTTACTGAATAATACCCCCATACTGTTACTGAATAATACCTCCATACTGTTACTGAATAATACCCCCATACTGTTACTGAGTAATACCTCCATACTGTTACTGAGTAATACCTCCTTACTGTTACTGAATAATACCTCCATACTGTTACTGAATAATACCTCCATACTGTTACTGAATAATACCCCCATACTGTTACTGAATAATACCTCCATACTGTTACTGAATAATACCCCCATACTGTTACTGAATAATACCTCCATACTGTTACTGAATAATACCTCCATACTGTTACTGAATAATACCCCCATACTGTTACTGAATAATACCTCCATACTGTTACTGAATAAAACTACCAAACCATGATCAATTACTACAACATAGTGTCATAAAAAACCCACCATACTGTTAGTGAATAAATCACACTATATATAGACCAATATTACCACCATATAGTGACCTTATAGAGGTAGTTGCCAGTTATACACAAGATATCTGCAAACCATATAAGTGATTACAGTATAGTTATATTGAGTGACTATTGTGGCAAATTTTTAAGTTTTTAAAATTTGTATACTTCTTTTTTTTGGTAGGTTCCGCTGTACTACGTCGTAGATACATTGGACTAATCCGATGATCTACTTTTAAAAAAAAATAAAAAATGGTGAAAGAGGGTTGCATGGGGGAATTTAGATTTCAATAAAAGTTTTTCTTGTCTGTTTTTTTTAATACTTTATTATGTCCTTAGTAATGGCTGCTGTCTGATTGAGAGCATCCATTACTAAGAAGGGGCTTAGTGTTAGCCAGTAAGAAGGCTATCACTAACCCCTATTATTACCCCAGTTCTCACTGCCGCGAGGGGAGTACGATCCAGTACCCGACCATCTGAAGCGACGGTAAGGCAGCAGGGCGGTCACAGGCTGGTTTTACCAGGCTGGGAAGGGATAAAAAACATGGCCCTTCCCACCCTGGGGATGCTCGGCTGCAGCTGCTTTATTGTATCTGGCTGGTTGTTAACAATAGCAGGAACCCCACGTCTTTTAAAAAAAATAAATAGAAAAAAAATTACGTGAGATCCCCTCCATTTTTCATAACCAGCCAGATACAATAAAGCAGCAGCAGCCTAGCATTACCAGGGTGGAAAGGGTTTTTGGCCATTCCGAGCCTGATAGTACCAGCCTGCAGCCATGCCAGTACCCGCCCTTCTCTTCAGACAGTCGGGTGCTGGATCGTACCCAGCTCTTCCCGGTACTCCTGGTGTCGGTGGGTACCGGGGTAATAATAGGGGTTAGTGATAGCCTTATTACTGGCTAACACTAAGCCCCTTCTTAGTAATGGACGCTCTCAATCAGACAGCAGCCATTACTAAGGCGGTAATGAAGTATTAAAAAACAGAGACATAAAGACATTTATTTTATTGAAATAACAACTCTTAAAGAAAAAAAGCTTACATCAGCGAAGTAGTCCAACGAATCTACGACATAGCCCAAATGGTCCAGCGGAACCTACAAAACAAAAATTAGCAGTATGAAAAATAAAAATAAAGCTGGCTGCCCCCACAGACGTACAAACATATGAATAAATAGCTACCTTCGGAAACATATTAAAATAATTAGAAAAATTAGGCCCATAAAATAAAACATATCAAATAAAAAATAAATAATTAGAACACCTTTCTTTTAAAGAGAACCTTTCACCTCCCCATACATGTGCAGCTGTTACGATACTGGCGAACACTGCTGGAATCCTATGGTCAGAAGTAGCGAGCGGAGCACAGTGCAGAACCCGGTGAGACGTCCCCAGGAACAGTGCTTGGATGGTGGAACACGAGTAGTAGTAAATAGCAAGGAAGTAGGAACAGTCTGGTAAAGACAGTTCTCAGGAGCAGGAGACTGGAACAAGTCACAATACTCAAGCACTGTTTGGTATTCCATGTGGTCTGAAGTAGGCCCAAACAGGAAACAAGATGGTTCACACGATGCAACATTTGCCATCTTGGTTAAGGGCAAGTTTAAGGGCAAAACAGCAGCCTCCAGTGGTAAGGAGTAAAAGTGCAGCACAATTCTTCAAAGTGTAAAACAGCGGCCACTAGTGGTAATTTTGCAGTACAACAACAGAATCCTGACATTACTCCCTCCTTTCGACAGCGGCCTCAGGACGATGTTTGACTTGGTTTATCTGGATATCTTTGGTGAAATTCCCTAATCAGTCGAGGAGCATTGAGATTGCCTACGGGTTCCCATGAATTATCCTCAGGGCCATATCCTTGCCATTTTATTAGATATTGCAACCGATTTCTGAATATCCTGGAGTCCAGGATGTTTTCAACAGTATACTGTTCTTGTCCATCAACTTCGATAGGATCAGGGGGAGGCAGGTGGCGTCCTGGAAATGGATTTGAAACAACAGGTTTCAGTAGGGATACATGGAACACTGGATGTATTCTCATTGGTCTGGGAAGTTTGAGACGAAAAGCCACTGAGTTTACTTGTCCAATAATCTTGAAAGGACCAATAAATTTTTGGCCCAATTTTGCTGAAGGTAAGTGAAGTTTCAGATTCTTGGTGGAAAGCCATACTTCATCTCCCACTTTGAAGGTTGGAGAAGGTCTACGAGATTTATCTGCTGTTTCTTTATATTTCTCCTGGGCAATTGATAATGTAATTTTTAGCATTTCCAGATTCTGTTGAAGTGATTGTATTCTGTCAGTCACTGCAGGAATAAAAGTTTCTCTGGGAAGATTGGGAAGAATACTGGGATGGTAACCCAAATTTGCAAAAAACGGTGTTTGTTTAGTGGAGGCATTCTGAGAATTATTGTAGGAGAACTCCGCCATTGGAAGCAAATCGACCCAGTCATCCTGTAAATGGCAGATGTAGCATCGGAGATACTGTTCTAACGTTTGATTTGTGCGCTCAGTCTGACCATTAGACTGGGGATGAAAAGCAGAAGACAAACTGACGTTTATGTCGAGTGCTGTGCAAAAACTCCGCCAGAATCTTGATGTGAATTGTACTCCGCGATCCGAAACCACTTCATCTGGTATTCCATGAAGACGAAACACATTCTGACTTATAAGATCAGCAGTCTCTTTAGCAGAAGGTAGTCCAGGGCAAGGAATAAAATGGGCTGCTTTAGTGAGCCGATCAACCACTACTAAGATGGAATTCTTCCCTTTGGAGACTGGTAAGTCGACAATAAAGTCCATAGAGATAGATCCCCAAGGGCGAGATGGAATTGGCAGAGGCTGCAATAATCCCATGGGTGAGGTACGAGGAGTTTTGTACATGGCACAGGTGTTGCAAGAAGAAACATATTTCTTCACATCTTTTTGATAATTGGGCCACCAAAAGAAGCGGGAAAGAAATTCTTGTGTTTTCTGAATCCCCTTGTGACCTGCTAGTTTAGAGTCATGCATTAATTTTAGCACGTTTAATCTTACAGTTTCTGGAACGTAAATGCAGTGCTTATTAGTCCATACTTGATTTTTGAAAGTTAGGGACACTTCATCTGGTGGGTGCAAAAGAATTGGGTCGGTCTCATAGGCTTCCTTTATCTCATCAAGCAAGTCCTTGCTATGGATCACCCCCAGGAAATTGGACTCGGAAAGAATAGTTGTTGGTGGTACTGTCGAGGAGGAGTCATTGGAGATCAACCTAGATAAGGCATCGGCCTTACCATTTCGGGAACCAGGCCTGTAAGAGATCACAAAGTTGAAACGATTTAGAAAACAGACTCCACCGGGCTTGGCGGGGAGACAAACATTTGGCAGATCTAACAAATTCAAGGTTACGATGATCAGTTAGAACCACTATTTGTTGAGCTGTGCCTTCTAAATGATGTCTCCATTCTTTGAACGCAGCAATGATGGCTAGGAGTTCCTTGTTCCCCACGTCATAATTCTTTTCAGCAGAAGTCAAACTTCGAGAAAAGTAAGCACAAGGGTGCAGCAAATCTTTCTCTCCAGTTCTCTGTGATAGAATAGCCCCTATTGCACAGTCTGAAGCATCCACTTCAACAATAAAAGCTTTTTCAGGGTTAGGATGAACCAGTATAGGGGCTGTTGTGAATTTTGTTTTCAAATTGAAAAAAGCATCTTGTGTCTGAGGAGACCACACAAAAGGTATCCCTTTCTTTGTTAATTGGGTAATTGGTGTAATAATGCCCGAAAAATTCTTGATAAAACGTCTGTAGAAATTAGCAAATCCTACAAATCGTTGGACCTCTTTCACATTTTTTGGAGTTGGCCAGTCTCTAATTGCTTGAATCTTGCTAGAATCCATGTGTAACCCTAGGGGAGAAATGATATAACCCAAGAAGTGTATTTCCGTTTGATGGAATTCACATTTCTCCAACTTGATATAGAGTTGATATGCTTTCAGACGTTCCAACACCATTCTCACATGATTCTGATGTTCTTCTGCAGAATTAGAAAAGATTAATATGTCATCCAGATAGATGACTACGAACTGATCTAACAAGTCCTTGAAGATATCGTTAATAAAATGCTGAAAGGTTGCAGGAGCATTGCAAAGTCCAAAAGACATGACTAGATATTCATAATGTCCATAACGTGATCTAAACGCTGTTTTCCATTCATCACCTGGTCTAATGCGAACCAAATTATATGCACCTCGGAGATCCAATTTGGTGAATATTTTAGCTTGACGAACTCTATCCAGCAACTCCGGAATCAATGGCAGAGGGTAACGGTTTTTAATTGTGACTTTGTTTAATTCTCTATAGTCAACGCAAGGTCTCAAAGAGCCGTCTTTCTTTTTAACAAAAAATATAGGTGCACCTGCTGGCGATGAAGATGGACGAATAAAACCTTTAGCTAAATTTTCATCTATGTATTCTTTAAGAGCCTTCAGTTCCGGCTCTGCTAATGGGTAGATGCATCCAAAAGGTATAGCTGCTCCAGGCAACAGTTCAATCGGACAATCGTAAGGTCGATGTGGAGGAAGTTTATTAGCATTCTCTTTGTCACATATATCAGTAAATTCGTCATATAGAGGAGGTAATTTAGGAGATACTTCAAGCTCCCCTTCAATCTTTTCGTGAGATTGTTCTGGTAAAGACTCTGAGGAGGGGACCTCCGATGGAAAAGACACTTCTTTGGTTTCCCAGTCAATTGTAGGGTTCTGAGCCTGCAGCCATGGTAGCCCAAAAATAATTGGAAAATGTGGGGATGAAATTAATAGGAAAGATAGAACCTCATGGTGATTAGGTCTCATAATTATCTCCAATGGTTCAGTCTCTTGATCAACTGGACCTGAGTTCAGAGGGGATCCATCTACAGTTTCCATAAGAATGGGTGACAGTCTCTCTTGAAATTTTACACCATGTTTATTAGCAAAAGAAATGTCCATAAAGTTCCCATTTGCTCCAGAGTCCACCATGGCAGAGGCGGATATCCATTGAGAATCAATTCTAAACTTGATGGGAATAAAGCAATGAGTGTCTTTGTGTTCTTTTTTAATATTGGGTGCTGTGCAGGAGACTGAATGAATAAGTGCATGCACTGGTGGCACTTGTTCAGAAGAAACAGATTCTACATCAGAGAAGTCATGATCTGCTACTACCGCCACCATCTTGCGTTGACGACATGGACAATTGATAAGGAAGTGATCAGTTTTACCACAATAGAAGCATTGATTTTCTCGAAACCTTCGTTCTCTTCTGTCGGCACTTTCACGCTTTTGTATACTGTCAATTTGCATAGGTTCAGCTTGGTGTTCTTGGTAATTCTTTGTTTCAGAGTCTCTAGGAGTGGGAGCTGAAGCAGACGAGTAATAGTTATTATTACGGGACCAGGTAGAACCCCATTTTTCTTGTCGACGCTCTGACAGCCGAGTGTCTATTCGAATACAATGGTGTACAAAATCATCAAACTCTGTGGGAGCTTCAGCCCGTGCTAACTCGTCCTTAAGTGCACTAGATAGTCCTTTTTTAAAGAATGTTAATTTTGCAGCATTATTCCACTCAGTATCCATCACCCACTGTCTGAAATCTGTGGCATATTCGGCAACAGAGCGTCTGCCCTGACGTAGAGCCATCAACGCTGCTTCTGCTGTAGTACACCGGTTAGGATCATCAAATACTTGGCTCATGGCTGCTAGGAAGGCGTCCAAGTCATCAAGCAGAGCATCGTTGGTTTCAATAAGAGGGCTTGCCCAGGCTACAGCCTTATGTGTCAGAAGCATAATAATACACAGCACCTTTGAATTATCAGTAGGGAAGTGAGCAGGATGTGCACCAAAATATAACTTGCATTGGTTTATAAATCCACGGTATTTGTCACGATCCCCACCAAACCTGAATGGTGGAAGCGGCAGGGTAGATGAAGAAGCTGGGGTCACAACTCGAGTCTGAAGTTCCCGGATCAGCTCTGCTTGCTAAGCCACCATGCCTTGTAAACCCTGTGTAGCTTGTCCATAAACTTGAACATCATGGGTTGTTTGATTTTCAAACGCCAAGTATTTAGTCTTTAAAGTTTGCATGTCAGCAAAGATGTTAGTAAGCAAACAGTTCATATTGTTCACACGAACCTCCAAACTTGCTTCTCTGGCGGATTCCATGGAAATGGCTTGAGTATCCTGTTACGATACTGGCGAACACTGCTGGAATCCTATGGTCAGAAGTAGCGAGCGGAGCACAGTGCAGAACCCGGTGAGACGTCCCCAGGAACAGTGCTTGGAGGGTGGAACACGAGTAGAAGTAGAAAGCAAGGAAGTAGGAACAGTCTGGCAAAGACAGTTCTCAGGAGCAGGAGACTGGAACAAGACACAATACTCAAGCACTGTTTGGTATTCCATGTGGTCTGAAGTAGGCCCAAACAGGAAACAAGGTGGTTCCACACGATGCAACATTTGCCATCTTGGTTAAGGGCAAGTTTAAGGGCAAAACAGCAGCCTCCAGTGGTAAGGAGTAAAAGTGCAGCACAATTCTTCAAAGTGTAAAACAGCGGCCACTAGTGGTAATTTTGCAGTATAACAACAGAATCCTGACACTTTTCCTTTATGGCCGCTGATATGTTCTATTCAGCTTTATGGCCTCTGTGGTAAGTACACTGCCAGTAAGTACAGGGTTAACACTTCAGACCACTGTGGGTGACGTCACAATGAATTAGGCGGCAGTGTTAATAAACTCCTGCAGTAATGATGATGAATGCGCTGATGTCATAAATACAAATGTTTATGACATAAAGAAGATTCCATATTAGAAAGTTTTACTGCCACATTCAGCTTGACTTTGAGCTTGACTTCCCCACCAATACCGACCTGATGTAATTTGTAGGTTCTAGCAGGGAAACCCTTCACCCCAGACCACTTCTTCATCACATCCTCTTCATACGGGTTGTCTGTAATAGAGGGGGGTTTCCAGCAGGAGATCCCCCTCTATTAGCCAGAGCGGAGACAGATGCTACAAGGAGGCATCTGGAGGACCCGTCTCATCCGTGGATCACCCATTAATTTTAATGGGTGCCCAGGAAGAGAGACACCCGCCTAGCCATCCAGATCAGCCGATTTATGTGTTTTATTTCGTTCGTTCGTTAGTTCGTTCGTTCGTTCGTTCGTTCGTTCGTTCGTTCGTTCGTTCGTTTGTTCGTTCATTGTATTGTCTTTCCTTAAAAATCTGAGAAAACGTATAAATTCTGTTACAAATTATATTTTGGCACCTTCTAAGCCTAGAGGAAGGGCAATCCTCCAGCCATGTTTTCCCTAGAGGTTTCCTCCACAGGGGGTTTTTCCTTTCCTGCGTGCTGGAGGGTGACTCTTCGTGAGTCGGAGGTTTGCCATTTTGGGTTTGGTCATATAATATAATAAAAGTTTTGACCATTTAACACCCAATTATAATGTCTGGCCGGACATCTACTTCCCACACTGACATAGAATGGAGACAACAAGTGTTGCAGCACAATTAAGTGTACACATCCTTACATTAAGATATTGTATTACGGTCTGTAGCCTTTGGGGGGAATATATTAACCTTTCTACAACAGTTTACTAGCGTAGAAAATTCACAAAATACGCAAATGTCATAATTTTTGGGGGCAAAAAATGAGCTGGGCTTAGCAGAAATGGCCAACAATTTTACTATAATTTACGCCAGTAACTGATGTAAATGATAGCAGAAATCTATATGTATAATGCCGCACAGATTTATCTCTGGGGGGCGTAACAAGGCAAAAGTCCGTGCCAGACCCATACCTCCCCCCCAATCAGACTGTATGCCCCCCCAATCAGACAATAAAATACATTTTAAAAATGTACTTTAAATGTACAGCAGGCCGCAGCACGTAGAAAGTACTGATGACAGGCCGCGTTGCAGCTAAAAGATGCGACACATTTATTAAGAGTCGTTCGCCTGTTAATAAATGTGTTGCATCTTACTCCAGCAAACTGTTTAATAGGACTGGTGTATGAAACGCCAGTATTAAAGGGAATGTGTCGCTAGGAATTATTTTTTTTTTTCAGTTAAACAGTTAGTATATAAGTGATTAAACATTGTTTTAATTTTTTAATTTTTTCACAAGTCAGTAAATATGATAAATCAGATTCTAATTTATAACATTTCCATGTGCTGGTCACTAGAGGGAGCAATTCCCAAAATTGCAGCATTGGCATGTGGTAAAGCAACCTCATTGCCTTATGCTGCAAATTTGGAGTAGGCACACTCGCTCTGCCCCAGCACACACCAGTAAACATACCTACCAACTTTCAAGTATCTAATCTAAGTAATCTCCGCCCACACATACCCGGTTCAGCCCACTCATTATTATGTTCCCATAGGACCCCCTACACAGTATAATGACAAATAGCTGCCCCCATACAGTTTAATGCCCCCTTAGCTACCCCTCGTACCAGTGCGCACATATAAAGCGCCAGTGCCCATATAGATAGTGTCACACACAGTGCCCATGTAGATGGTGCCACTCCCCCAGGGATTCCACTCCAGGAGGAGCCCCTGCCGTCACTGTCCATATATGGACAGTGACGTAAGGCATTCCCTATAGGAGCAGAATCTCTGTCCAGAGCGTCGGCCACGCTGTGGCCAAGGATTGCTCTCCAGGAGGAGCCCTTGATGTAATTGTACATATATGGAAAGTGACATCAGGGGTTCCGCCTAGGAGCGGAATCCCCGGCCAGACCATCGGCAATGCAAAGGCAGTGGATTCCGTTCCAGGAGTAGTCCCCGACGTCAATGTTCATATATGGATAGTGAGACAAGGGGCTCCGCACTTAAAGTAGCGCTGTGCCCGGGAATTCCTCGGCGAGTGGTACTAATACAGAAGCAGGGAGCTGACGATCCCTTTCATTAGCATTGGATTAAACTGTATCTGCATCCTGAGGACGCAGATACAGTTGACACCAAGACATACCACCGGCCGCTTGGGACAGCGTAACAGCGCCCAGAATCCTGGACTACCCCCCTATATCAGTCAATGGGTTCTGTCGGCAGGTGGCGGTGTCCGTTGTGCGACGGAACAGTTGCTTACGTTTTTCCTTTGTTCTGCACCACTGATGGAGCAGAACAACGAAACACACCAACGCAGGTGTGAACAGGGCCTTAGAGAGATAACTGAATACAGCAGCTGGCCATGAACTGAAATACACTGCAGGTACAGAAGACAAATGGTAGACCAATTAGAAATGTGATTTATTTTACAAAATACATACAAGGCAATTAAAAAAAAAAACAGTGCAAAGGTGTACATAGCCTTTAAGGGTATGTGCACACAATAGCAGGCTTTTACGTCTGAAAAGACAGACTGTTTTCAGGAGAAAACAGCTGCCTTGTTTCAGACGTAAATGCTCCTCCTCGCATTTTGCGGGGCTTCTCTGACAGCCGTAAATTTTGAGCTGTGCTTCATTGAGTTCAATGAAGAAATGGCTCAAATTACGTCTGAAAGAAGTGCCCTGCTTTTTCTTTTGACGAGGCTGTATTTTTACGCGTCGTCGTTTGACAGCTGTCAAACGACGACGCGTAAATTACAGGTCGTCTGCACAGTACGTCGGCAAACCCATTCAAATGAATGGGCAGATGTTTGCCGACGTATTGTAGCCTTATTTTCAGATGTAAAACGAGGCATAATACGCCTCGTTTACGTCTGAAAATAAGTCGTGTGAACCCAGCCTAAGCAATCAGGAGGCATATTTTCAGATTCTGCTGGACTTCTCCCATATACCGGCATTTCAGGCATCCTATTGGTCCACGGTGTCCTCAATGCCCACCCCATTTACTTCTTCTTTAGCCACAATGCCCGCACGCCACAGCAAGCTGACAGTGCCCGCCCTAATGGTATATACAGGGGTGATGGAGATTTTATACTGAGATAATGGTAGGCTGGTTCATACACGGATAATGGTGGTTATATATGGGGATGATGGCTGGTATATACAGGGATGATGGGAGTCCCTTATATAACCCCCATATTCCCTGTATATTACCCCCAAAAGGGGAGATCAGCAGCACATCACAGTCCAAAACTCATGGAAAACTATTTTATGTTTCACCCATCCCACCCATCGCTGGATGTGGGTATACTAGGACACATGACTAATATGATAATATTTTAATATAGAATTGTACATCCTAGTATAATAGCTAAAGAAAATTAGCTTATGAGGTTTAGAGTTAGTTGTATGTCGACATTTTGATCTAAGGTATGCGCACCGTGACGGGCTGTAGTCATGTAGACTGAACGCTTCCATGATTTGAATAAGCTGTGACGTGGCACATTGGGTCACGTGAACGTGGTATACAGGTTACATCAACACTTTCATGACATATCTTGTGGTTCGCGCTTGGGCATTGGAGATGAAGAAGACTGGAAGTCAACATGGTGTTCTGGGTCAGATGAAGAAGAAATGAGAACATGAACGACTCCATTCTGAGAAGATGTCACCTGTGAGTCACTGAATTTCACTGCACTGTATTCACTTACACTACCGTTCAAAAGTTTGGGGTCACCCAGACAATTTTGTGTTTTCCATGAAAACTCACACTTATATTTATCAAATGAGTTGCAAAATGACTCGAAAATATAGTCAAGACATTGACAAGGTTAGAAATAATGTTTTTTATTTGAAATAATAATTATCTCCTTCAAACTTTGCTTTCGTCAAAGAATGCTCCATTTGCAGCAATTACAGCATTGCAGACCTTTGGCATTCTAGCTGTTAATTTGCTGAGGTAATCGGGAGAAATTTCACCCCATGCTTCCAGAAGTCCCTCCCACAAGTTGGATTGGCTTGATGGGCACTTCTTGCGTACCATACTGTCAAGCTGCTCCCACAACAGCTCTATGGGGTTGAGATCTGATGACTGCGCTGGCCACTCCATTACAGATAGAATACCAGCTGCCTGCTTCTTCCCTTAATAGTTCGTGCATACTTTGGAGGTGTGCTTTGGGTCATTGTCCTGTTGTAGGATGAAATTGGCTCCAATCAAGCACTGTCCACAGGGTATGGCATGGCGTTGCAAAATGGAGTGATAGCCTTCCTTATTCAAAATCCCCACCATGCTTGACAGATGGCGTCAGGCACTCTTCCAGCATCTTTTCAGTTGTTCTGCGTCTCACAAATGTTCTTCTGTGTGATCCAAACACCTCAAACTTCGATTCGTCTGTCCATAACACTTTTTTCCAATCTTCCTCTGTCCAATGTTTGTGTGCTTTTGCCCATATTAATCTTTTCCTTTTATTAGCCAGTCTCAGATATGGCTTTTTCTTTGCCACTCTGCCCTGAAGACCAGCATTCCGGAGTCGCCTCTTCACTGTAGACGTCGACACTGGCGTTTTGCGGGTACTATTTAATGAAGCTGCCAGTTGAGGACCTGTGAGGCATCTATTTCTCAAAGTAGAGACTCTAATGTACTTGTCTTGTTGCTCAGTTGTGCAACGGGGCCTCCCACTTGTCTTTCTACTCCGGTTAGAGCCTGTTTGTGCTGTCCTCTGAAGGGAGTAATACACACCGTTGTAGGAAATCTTCAGTTTCTTGGCAATTTCTCACATGGAATAGCCTTCATTTCTAAGAACAAGAATAGACTGTCGAGTTTCACATGAAAGCTCTCTTTTTCTAGCCATTTGGAGAGTTTAATCGAACCCACAAATGTAATGCTCCAGATTCTCAACTAGCTCTAAGGAAGATCAGTTTTATAGATCCTCTAAACAGCAAAACTGTTTACAGCGGTGCTAACATAATTGCACAAGGGTTTTCAAGTGTTTTCTAATCATCCATTAGCCTTCTAACACAGTTAGCAAACACAATGTACCATTAGAACACTGGAGTGATGGTTGCTGGGAATGGGCCTCTATACACCTATGTAGATATTGCATTAAAAATCAGATGTTTGCTGTTAGAATAGTCATTTACCACATTATCAATGTATAGAGTGTATTTCTGATTAATTTAATGTTATCTTCATTGAAAAAAACTGTGCAAATAAGGAAATTTCTAAGTGACCCTAAACTTTTGAACGGTAGTGTATATATATTTTTTTAATTTAACTGTCCAATGGGAGGCCAGGGTTTGGTCAGATGAAGGGGGGGGGGGGCAAAGTATGAGGTCCAGCACGGGCCTCTACCTTGCTATGCCCCATGGAGTGAAATCTATGTTAGCGAGGAGCTGGCGTAGACTTCCACTATAATTGACGCCAGTTTTCTGGGGTTAATCATAATAAATTTGTTGGCTCACAGCCCCTTTGCCTTTACCACGCCCCATTTCTTAAAAAGTGTGAAAACTGGCGTAGAAAGTCTCTTATGTCTCTGTGTCTTTTCCCACAAAGCAAAGTTTGAAGGAGAAAATTATTACTTCAAATAAAAATCATTATTTCTAACCTTGTCAATGTCTTGACTATATTTTCTAGTCATTTTGCAACTCATTTGATAAATATAAGTGTGAGTTTTCATGGAAAACACATTGTCTGGGTGACCCCAAACTTTTGAATGGTAGTGTACATACTGCACACACTACATCTACACAATGCACACATACTTACATACTTGCCATGATTAAGAACGCAGATCGCGTTCGAAACGCGTAGGCTTGGGTATCTACCCTGACTACTTGCACCTTGGGACTGCGTCTCCCCTCCGATTTTAAGATCTTTCATCAATAAACATGGGACTCTCATTTCCCTTTTAAATTACTATCAGCGCTGGATCATTTTTTCTCCTACATTGCTGTTCCTTACCGCGGGCCGTCGCGGGGATCCGAGTGACGCTGCTGGAGACGCAGACCGGTGAGCTGGAGGTTCTCTCCCTGTTTCTAATACATACATACATACAAACATACTACACACACCATCTACACACTGCATACATACCTATACATAATGCACACATGTTACATATTCAAACACTGCACACATACATACATACATACATACTGCCCACACTGCATACATATATACTGCCCACACGCTACATATACACACACTGCACACATACATACTGCACACATACATACTGCACACACACTGCACATATATATACTGCACACATACATAAATACTGCCCACACACTACAGATACACACAATGCACATATACAGTGAAGGAAATAAGTATTTGATCCCTTGCTGATTTTGTAAGTTTGCCCACTGTCAAAAACATGAACAGTCTAGAATTTTTAGGCTAGGTTAATTTTACCAGTGAGAGATAGATTATATAAAAAAGAAAACAGAAAATCACATAGTCAAAATTATATATATTTATTTGCATTGTGCACAGAGAAATAAGTATTTGATCCCCTACCAACCATTAAGAGTTCAGCCTCCTCCAGACCAGTTACACGCTCCAAATCAACTTGGTGCCTGCATTAAAGACAGCTGTCTTAAATGGTCACCTGTATAAAAGACTCCTGTCCACAGACTCAATTAATCAGTCTGACTCTAACCTCTACAACATGGGCAAGCAAGACCAAAGAGCTTTCTAAGGATGTCAGGGACAAGATCATAGACCTGCACAAGGCTGGAATGGGCTACAAAACCATAAATAAGACGCTGGGTGAGAAGGAGACAACTGTTGGTGCAATAGCAAGAAAATGGAAGACATACAAAATGACTGTCAATCGACATCGATCTGGGGCTCCATGCAAAATATCACCTCGTGGGGCATCCTTGATCCTGAGGAAGGTGAGAGCTCAGCCGAAAACTACACGGGGGGAACTTGTTAATGATCTCAAGGCAGCTAGGACCACAGTCACCAAGAAAACCATTGATAACACATTACGCCGTAATGGATTAAAATCCTGCAGTGCCCGCAAGGTCCCCCTGCTCAAGAAGGCACATGTACAGGCCCGTCTGAAGTTTGCAAATGAACATCTGGATGATTCTGAGAGTGATTGAGAGAAGGTGCTGTGGTCAGATGAGACTAAAATTGAGCTCTTTTGCATTAACTCAACTCGCCGTGTTTGGAGGAAGAGAAATTCTGCCTATGACCCAAAGAACACCGTCCCCACTGTCAAGCATGGAGGTGGAAACATTATGTTTTGGGGGTGTTTCTCTGCTAAGGCACAGGACTACTTCACCGCATCAATGGGAGAATGAATGAAGCCATGTACCGTCAAATCCTGAGTGACAACCTCCTTCCCTCCACCAGGACATTAAAAATGGCCCGTGGCTGGGTCTTCCAGCACGACAATGACCCAAAACATACAGCCAAGGCAACAAAGGAGTGGCTCAAAAAGAAGCACATTAAGGTCAAGGAGTAGCCTAGCCAGTCTCCAGACCTTAATCCCATCGAAAACTTATGGAGGGAGCTGAAGATCGGAGTTGCCAAGCGACAGCCTCAAAATCTTAATGATTTACAGATGATCTGCAAAGAGGAGTGGGCCAAAATTCCATCTAACTTGTGCAAACCTCATCATCATCAGCTACTAAAAATGTCTGACTGCTGTGCTTGCCAACAAGGGTTTTGCCACCAAGTATTAAGTCTTGTTTGCCAAAGGGATCAAATACTTATTTCTCTGTGCACAATGCAAATAAATATATATAATTTTGACAATGTGATTTTCTTTTTTTTTTTTTTATATAATCTATCTCTCACTGGTAAAATTATCCTAGCCTAAAAATTCTAGACTGTTCATGTCTGTGACAGTGGGCAAACTTACAAAATCAGCAAGGGATCAAATACTTATTTCCTTCACTGTACATACTGCACACACATGCATACTGCACACACACATACATACATACATACATACATACATACTGCACACACATACATACTGCAAACACACACATACATACTCCACACATACATACATACATACATACATACATACATACATACTGCACACATACATTCTGCACACATACATCCATACATACATACATATTGCACATATACATACTGCACACACATACATACTGCACACACACATACATACTGCACACATACATACTGCACACATACATACTGCCCACACTGCATACATATATACTACCCACACGCTACATATATACACACTGAACACATACATACTGCACACATACATACTGCACACACTACACATACTGCACGCATACATACATACATACATACATGCATACATACATACATACATATTATACATATACATACTGCACACACATACATACTGCACACACACACATACATACTGCACACATACATACCTATATACATACTGCACATATACATACTGCACACATACATACATACATACATAAATACTGCACACACATACATACTGCAGACATACATGCATACATATATACTGCCCACACGCTACATATACACATACTGCACACATACATACTGCACACACTGCACATACACATACTGGACACATACATATATCCATATTACACATACATACTGCACATACATACATACATACATACATACATACTGCACACATAGATACTGCACACATCCATACTGCACACAGACGCACTGAATACATACATACATACATGCTGCACACATACATACTGAATACATACATACATACATACTGCACACATACAAACATACTGCCCACACACTGCATATACACACAATGCACATATACACACTGCAAACATACACACTGCACACATACATACTGCACACATACATACTGCATACATACATACATACATACATACTGCACACATACATACATACATACATACATACTGCACACATACATACTGCACACACACATACTGCCCACACACTACTGTTGTGGATTATAAGTATGTTTGTGACTCCACTTCCTCTTTTACAACGGCCCCTGCATCCGGGAATACACCCTAACCATATATATATATACATAGAGAGAAAGAGAGAACCAATGTATGAGTACCACGCACAGCCTAAAGTCAGAAGGAAAGCCCCTTTTTGTGACAGCATATAAGCTTGAGTGTAATGCATAATAAATGAGATCTACTTTGACCCTACCCTTGGTGTCAGTGTATTTTCTTCCGTGCGCACGCTAAAGCTGAACCTACTGAATTTGGACCAGGCAGTCAACTGACGAGTATACCTGAGTATACATCCATAACAGCTGGCGCCCGTAACGTGGGGCCTAGGCGAAAGATCCGGACAGAGCAGCGGACCCACTAGCCGGAACGAGTGGCCGGAATATCGGGAAGGGGGAGACTGCAGCTCCATAAGGTAAGAAAATTATATTATCTTACTTGACAAACTCTTCCCGTATTGCCGCCCAACGTTTTCGGTGGGACCGCTGTCCTTAAGGACGCAAGACCACTATTAAAAGCCTTGGCTCCAAGAACTCATATATGGTCTAACAAACTCCACTTGACTGCTCTGGGGAACACGGACATGTTTTCTGTTTTTTTATGAATATCGACCTAATAATCTAGTATTGATCTTCGACACCTAATGAAGGTTTGAGTCCCCATTGTGTCCGAAGTGGTGTGTTGACTAGCTATCAACCACGGATATAGAATTTGAAAATTTAAATAGAGATCATACGTCTAACAACGGTAAGAGTCCCTGTTGCGTATGCCTTTTGATTCAAATATAGATCATACGTCTAACAACGGTAAGAGTCCCTGTTGCGTATGCCCTTGAAGGATATATGTCGATATTCACATAAAGTAGACAACTTCCAATAGTCCGGCAAAATGTCAAAATGTTACTAATTAGCTAAGCCTTATTGCAATAACCCAACTTATAATCAGAAAATAAGTTTTTATTACATTTTAGACAAAATTCCGATAATCCGGAATATGCTTTAGACAAAAGTCCGATAATCCAGAATATTACCTTTTTTTCCAAAATATTGGCCAAATGAATATTACTGTTATTGCCTGTCTAATTTCAAATGGATTGGCCCCCGGATGTATTGAGGGATTTGTCTTAGCATACTTCTTTTTGTTATTTTCCTTTGTTGGGTTATACTCCAGAATATCACAAAAGGGAGGCCACTCATGGCACTCCTATAAATGACCTGTCCTAATTGTCTGTACGGGGTTACCTTGGCCATATCTAATGAGGGGAGGTGTTTAGTGGATATAGAGGACAAGGATTTCCACGCAGAAAACACTGGTTATAAAGCAATAAATTGTCAGACTGAGAGTTAAGTTTTCCAGCTAAATATACACATACATCCCACCCCAGAAACACTCATAGGGTATATATGGGAACACATTGAGGGGGGGGGGGAAACAATACACGCTCAAGGATTCGGTAGTCAGGTGTAATAACTCTGCTAAAAAGCGCGTGACTCAGGCACGAAAGACCCTATAAATTTCACAATGGGGTCCAGCAATAGCACCGAGACAGGAGAATACACAGCCGCACAGATGGTGGCAGAAAGGGAAGGTAAAAAGTATGTGACAAAAAAGAAGAAGTTAATGAAAGTGGCTGGAATTCATAGTGGAGGCCGTTTAGATGAAGCAGAGTGGAAACAGGTATTAGTCACCAAGAAGGGAGTTTTACAAGATGAGGGACTGCAAAAACACGCAGAAGCATGGTACAAGACAGCTAAGGGAGTGAATAA
Source organism: Rhinoderma darwinii (assembly GCF_050947455.1). Classification (NCBI taxonomy): domain Eukaryota; kingdom Metazoa; phylum Chordata; class Amphibia; order Anura; family Rhinodermatidae; genus Rhinoderma; species Rhinoderma darwinii. Next base: position 115,305 of record NW_027461963.1, read on the forward strand.
AGCAAAATGGAGGGAAAGGTTTACTGAGGAAGGAAAGTATCGTTATACAGCATGTGATCAGAAAGACAAAGAAGCAGAAGTAGAATCTAAAATGGCGTCTGCATCACCGACCACACCCTTGGTGAGCGGACCTCCACCCTACCCCGACACCGGGACCAACTGGGATCCCCGGGGCTGGACGTGTGGGAGATGTAAATGTCAGAACCCCGACTGCCGGGAGACTTGTTACTTTTGTGGGGCCCCTAGACTTTACACCACATCAGGGACATACCCATTACTCAATCATGACAATACCCCGTACCACCCGAATAGAGGGACCAGCCAGACGCCCTCATCCAAACCACCCACCTCAAAACCCAAGCTGCCTCCCAGTCCCTATGCAGCCATCACACGTGACTTGGTAGATTTGGGTGAAGCCACATTTCCCCTGGGTGTTTCCGACCATGACCATGACGAACAGGAGACGGGTAGCGTACATAGTGAACAAAGTGGGTACAGGCGACAGGATGAGGCAGAAGCGGCCACACAAAATCCACAACTGGCGCCAACATGGTCAAATCCACCCGTGCTCACCCCCAACCCTGCGAGTTCAGCAAGGGATGCAGATGTCACTTCCTCCAATTTTAGGGGCCGACGCACCGACCAACGTCCCAGATACGTCCCCTGGAAACCGCAGGAAACACAGGCTCTATTAAATGGTCTGCCTGATCCAGAAAAACAACCCATGCCTTTCTATAGACGCTTGTGCCAGATACAAAAGACACATGCGGCCACATGGAAGGACCTGTGCGGTCTAACTCAGATAAAGGCAGGAGACTCTTTCTGGCCAGTCATAGAGCCTCATGTTACACCCGGTCATCTTGATGACATTGATAACTATGCCTCAGGGCCCCGCTTCCTTGAAAAATTAAAGGAATGGGCCACAGATCGGCTGGCTGACCAAGCCACTGCCCTACAGGATGTTACGCAGGATAAGGCAGAGTCAGTTGAGAAGTTTTACTACCGCCTTAACCAGCTCTGCACTGATTTAGGGTTTGACACACGTCTAGTCAAAACTCACGCCCAGTTATGGGGGCATGCCTTTGTCCAGGGGCTTAGGGAACCCATAAGGAAAAGCCTCATAAGCACTAGGCCCGAGTACCGAGGCATGGCAGGGGAAACTTTGTTCCAGGTAGCAAGGGGTATCGAGCAGAACCTGGCCACAAAACCTCCCAAAACCACCCTGTTACCCTATCAGCCAGGTGACTGGAATGCCCCACCCAACTTTCCCCAGTCCAGGCCGCGTCCTACGTGCTATGGATGTGGGAAATTGGGTCACCTCAAGCGGGAATGCCGCTCAGGCCGACCCCCAATGAGAACACAACCTCCCCGCAATCAGCCATACAATACTTGGTCACCACGTGACCGCCAACAAGATTGGCCACTACGTGACCCGCAAGGGGACAGGTACCCACCTGCCCCGCAACCATAGGCTGCTGGCAAACCGGTTCCACTGGTCCTGCCACACCTTACCCCGGCAGGCCCCACCCCATGTATACACATCGACATTGAGGGAACACCTATGAAGTTCCTAGTGGACACCGGCGCTGCCAGAAGTGTTATCCGACAGTCCGACCTCCCTTTCCCTAATTGTATCTCCAAAAACACGGTAGCATGCGTTGGAGTGGACGGACAATCACGCAGATCCCACCTCACTAAACCACTGCAACTCTCCCTTCAACCATCCAGGCCCATGTTAGCTCAGCTAGTAGCTTCCCCCACATGCCCGGTGAATCTTTTAGGCTCAGATCTCCTGTCGAAAATTGAAGCTACAATCACTTACCATGAGGATGGGACAGTCTCCCTTTCCTCTCCCCTACTAGAGGAAGAAACTGTCCAGATTTTTGGCCTGCTCTCACTCCCAGACACCCCTGCTTCAAGCATGGATCACACAGATCTATCAGCCGTTCCTAATGCCTTGTGGTCTACCGGACCACAGGACATTGGCCGCCTTCATGTATCCCCTGTCACGGTGCAACTCAAACCACATGCTGCTTTACCAAGAAAACCTCAATACCCTCTGTCCATCGCACAGTCTGATGCTATTACTACCCAATTAAAAGTGTATCTCACGGCAGGAGCCCTGATTCCCACTACCTCTTCATGTAACACCCCCCTTTTTCCAGTAAAGAAAAAGGTGGAGAAGGGACAACCTCCACAGTACCGCATGGTACAGGACTTACGTGCAGTAAATGAAGCAACGGTACTCGAGACCCCAATAGTACCAAACCCACACACCCTCCTTGCACAGGTACCACCCACAGCCTGCTATTTCACTGTCATTGACCTAGCAAATGCCTTCTTCAGTGTCCCACTCCACAAGGACTGCCAATACCTGTTTGCGTTCACACACAATGGCTCCCAATACACTTGGACCGTGATGCCGCAAGGAGCCCAAAACAGCCCGTCAATGTTCTCCAAAGCTATGACCTCGGTTCTGGAGCCATGGAAGCAAGCCAACTTTCAGGTGTGCCTCCTGCAATATGTGGATGACCTTCTACTGTGTGCCCCCAACCTACCTACCTGTCGAGACTCCTCAATCAACCTGTTAACCTTCCTGCACACTGCTGGGTGCAGAGCCTCTAAGAAGAAACTCCAGTTCTGCCTGCAGAAAGTTATCTTCCTAGGCCATTGTATTTCACATCAATCCAGACACCTGACGGAGGACAGGAAAAATGCCATCAGTGACCTTGCTATCCCCACGTCACACTCCCAATTGCAGGCCTTCCTAGGAGTTGTCTCCTATTGCAGGTCCTGGATATTACATGCTTCTGTCCTCATGCAACCCCTGTATGACTCTCTGAAGAATGACCCGTTCTCATTACCCCCAGAAGCAGTGACTGCTTTCTATGAACTCAAGTCATTAGTGGTCTCTTCCCCAGCATTGGGACTCCCGAACTATGCCAAGCCATTCCGCCTTTATGTCATGGAAAAGACTGGTCATGCCACTGGAGTACTCACCCAAATACATGGTGGCAAACAAAGACCCATAGGCTACTATTCAGCTCGCCTCGACCCAGTTGCCAGAGGAGCACCTTCATGCCTACGGGCCGTATTTGCAGTGCATGCCTTACTAGACAAAACCTCGGACATAGTACTGGCGCATGATCTGACTATCCTTGCTCCACATGATATTTCAGCAATACTTACACAAACTCAGCCAAAGCATTTGTCTGCTGCACGTCACCTTCGCCTCCAATGCTCTCTGCTCATCCCAGATAACGTGACTCTCTCCAGATGTATGGTACTCAACCCAGCTACTCTCCTCCCATTTCCTACCGATTCACCTATCTCTGAAGAAGAAGAAGAACAATCTCTCCTCCAACCTACACATGATTGTCTAGCGGTACTCAGCCAAGAAGCCGCCGGGTTGGAAACCGTCACCGATGAACCTCTAGCAGCTCCCGACTTGACCCTTTTCGTTGATGGCTCACGATTTGCGGATGAAAGTGGACGCTTCCATACTGGCATGGCAGTTACTACTGCCCTTGAGGTACTCCTCGAAGTTCAGCTTCCACCACACATGTCTGCTCAAGAAGCCGAGCTCCAAGCTCTAATTGCAGCCTGCAATATAGCATCTGGGAAAACTGCTACCATTTACACCGATTCTAGGTACGCTTATGGTGTTGCGCACGATTTCGGACCCATCTGGAAAGCACGGGACTTTCTCACATCAAATGGACATCCAATCAAGCATCACCAAGCCATCCATCAGCTCATGGACTCCCTTCTCTTGCCCCTGGAACTGGCTATTGTCAAGGTCAAAGCACATACCAGAGCAGATACAATGGAGGCAAGGGGGAATAACCTGGCTGATATGGCCGCTAAACGTGCAGCAACCTCAGGAACAAAAATCTCGGGAAGCAGCTACGCTGATCTCATCTGTCTCTCCGAACCAGATGACCAGGAGAAAGCGCCACTACATAGCCAGGCAGCCATGAATAAGCTCATCCTCACTCTGCAAAAGCAAGCTCCAAAAGCAGAACAGGAGGAGTGGATCACAAAGGGGGCAACAATGGACAACGGGTTGTATACAAAGCATGACAAACCGTGTCTTCCAAGGGCATTATACCCCATGATGGCCCAGTGGGCGCACGGTCCAACACACCTGTCGAAAATCCCTATGAATAACCTGGTACAAATGTATTGGTTTGCCCCAGGATTCTCTATCATGACGAATCAATATACAAAGGGATGTATCACCTGTGGGAAGTGCAACCCTGGGAAAATGGTGAAACCTCCAGCGAAATGCACTCCAAAGCCACTGTACCCATTCCAGCGAATCCAAATAGACCACATACAAATGCCAAGATCCGGCTTGTATGAATATGTCCTAGTAGTGATAGACATCTTCTCGGGTTGGCCAGAGGCGTTCCCGGTAAAAAACCAGTCAGCCACAACCACTGCTAAAAAGCTGTTGAGTGAAATAGTGTGCAGATATGGCGTGCCTGAGACAATCGAGAGTGACCAAGGCCCAGCCTTCACAGCCAACCTTACGAGGGAACTATGGAAGGCCCTTGGCTCTGAATTAGCTTTTCATACTCCCTATCATCCACAGAGCAGTGGAAAGGTGGAAAGGCTTAACGGTACGCTCAAACAGAAAATGCTGAAAGCAGCTGAAGGAGCAGGGAAACCTTGGCCAGAAAGTTTAGCCCTAGCCCTCTTTAGTGTAAGACACACACCAAAGGGCCCTCAAAAGTTAAGCCCCTACCAAATACTCTTTGGCAGTGTACCCCGATTGGGACTATATTTCCCCCAGCAGCTGAATATGCAATATGATACGTTGTCCAGATATGTAATTGAACTAACCAAACGGTTGACTAACATACATGGCAAAGTCTTTTCTTCCATTCCAGATCCTGACTCTCTGACAGGAGAGAACCCGATACAACCAGGGGATTGGATCCTGCTAAAGAAGTTCAATCGGAAAAGTTCGCTTGAACCCCGGTTTGACGGCCCCTTCCAAGTCCTTCTCACAACCCCCACATCGGTGAAACTTGAAGGAAGAGATAATTGGGTCCACGCATCTCACTGCAAAAAGACCTCGACCCCGTTATAGAACCATGATGATCATATCCTTTTTATGCTTTCTGGGGATGATATGTGGAACTAAGGGACAGGAGGGTTATGGGGAGCTATTACTAAGGACCAAGGGGTAATCACCTTTTGGTATAACACTTCAAGCCCTATAAGTGTCTATTGCATTATAGTCCCATGCCCTAGCCCACAGTGGCAATCAACCATGCACCAGGTGACCCAGTACATCTGTATAACCACCCAGGAAACGGAGAGGGATCAAATTTTGAGAAGTAGGCTTATGTGGGGTGGAATACTGGAACAGAATGGGGATACAAACCACAACAGGCACAAGACAGAAAGGATAAAAATGGGAAAAATCTGCTTGCTCGAATGACTTTGACCAAGGGCCCCTGATGGTAGTATAAGTAAGGCACTCCAAGGACTGGAGGATCTATCAGTAGAACTAAAAAGGAATTCAGGGATTACCAACACATGGGATCAGGCTTTTGCTTGGATAGGAGGGTGGAAGGCAGCCTTAGTGCAAGCTGTCATAGCTTTTGTATGTATAATACTTATACTCTCACTCATTGTGTGTGTTGTGTCATCCCTTGTGCAAGGAAACTCATAACCAAGGTGGTCGAAGATGTCTCCCCAACCATGTATGCTGAATTTTCCGAAATCGAAGAGGAGGATGCACTAAAACCGCCTGCGTCCTATGGTCAGGAACTTATACAACCGACAGCAACGGATTACCACAAGCAGACCCCCTCCATACGGTTACTGAGTATCCAGCTCTTCTATCAAAGACCACTAAGAGGGACCTATGCGCTAGGCATAGGCTTGTCTCCTAACTGGTGAAACATGGAACGAAGGGTACTAGGGCTGGATCATAGGGATAGCATTGAAATGGAGTCAAAGGGGGAACTGTTGTGGATTATAAGTATGTTTGTGACTCCACTTCCTCTTTTACAACGGCCCCTGCATCCGGGAATACACCCTAACCATATATATATACATAGAGAGAAAGAGAGAACCAATGTATGAGTACCACGCACAGCCTAAAGTCAGAAGGAAAGCCCCTTTTTGTGACAGCATATAAGCTTGAGTGTAATGCATAATAAATGAGATCTACTTTGACCCTACCCTTGGTGTCAGTGTATTTTCTTCCGTGCGCACGCTAAAGCTGAACCTACTGAATTTGGACCAGGCAGTCAACTGACGAGTATACCTGAGTATACATCCATAACACTACATATACTCACACTGCACATATATATATACTGCACACATACATAAATACTGCCCATGCACTACAGATACACACAATGCACATATACATACTGCACACATATACATACTGCACATATACATACATACATACATACATACTGCACACATACAAACATACTGCCCACACACTGCATATACACACAATGCACATATACACACTGCACACATACACACTGCACACATACACACTGCACACATACATACTGCACACATACATACTGCATACATACATACATACATACATACATACATGCATACTGCCCACATACTACATATACACACATTGCACACATACATACTGCACACATACACTACACACACACTACATATATATGCAAAATGCACACAAATATACACACGCACTTGCACAAATATTACATACACACACAAACTACATATACACACACACACATATAGAGCCATTACACACACACTACATACATACATACATACATACATACATACATACATACATACATTGAGTCACACTCCAGTCACCTCTTTGTCTTTAGACACATTGACACTTATCTCCTTCCTGTAGACTGCTTCTTCGGCAACTTCTGTCTCCTCTGACTTCTTCAGCACGGGGTGGTGCTCCAGTGCTGGGGGGAGGGGTGTACAGAGGGAGATTAGGAACTGAAGGGGCTATCAAGGGAGTACTGGGCTGTACAGGGTTTAGTAGACATTTTAGCAGCAGCAGCAGCTATGCAGGTCAGTGGTGCAGACACAGTGAAGGAGCCGGGTGCTGCTGACCTGTACAGCTGCTGGGCAGTGAATTAGATACAGAGCAAGCCACCGGGCAGGGGCTTCACATATCAGCAGTACAAGCTGAAGTAACGGCAGCCCAGCGTCCTGCTCTGCATAGATTCTCCTGTGTCACCTGTCAGGTCCCTGCCAAGCCGCACTCTCTCCGCTGTCGGATTTCCTCCTCTCCGTTGTCCTCTCTGGCGGGTAGGAGGCCCCTGCTAGTACTACAGACCAGACGTGGTGCGCGGAGGCTGGGAAGGCTGCTAACAATGTTCTACATGAGAGGTCATCACGCAGCCACAACTGGCATATGTGCAGCTCCTTGCACAACAAAAATTATAGAAATCACGGACGCATTCTTTTCATTCCGGACAGTTGCCAAAAGTCCTCTCATTTCACGGACTGTCCATGAATTTCACGGACTGTCCATATATGGACAGTGATGCCGTGATGACAGCAGCGACAGCACCCGGCGGCCGAGTGGGCCCCCCCAAGGGTAATGGGCCCTGGAACTTGCCCGGGTTCGCCGGGTGCTGACGACGGCCCTGACTATACCCACACATATATAAACACACACAGAGGCATAAATATATATACACTAACATAGAGACATATGTACACATATACACACACATACTGGAACATATACACACACACACACACACACACACACACAGACACATACATACAAGACACATAGCAGAGGTCGTAGCTAGGTTCTCCAGTACCCGGGGCAAAGATTCAGTTTGGCGCCCCCCCAACCTCTTTCCCGACATCTCCTTCCACCCTCGCCATGTTTGTTTTCTCTACCAATCAATGACGTGTCATTTATTTTCCAAATTTTTTTTATGTAACCCGAGCATAAAAACATTTGTACATTTTACAAGCAATATAGTTCTATACACAACACCAGAACCAAGCTCATTACATATGTACAGTTCCAGAACAAATCTCATTAGATATATACAGCACCAGAACCAAGCTCAGTACATGAATACAGGACCAGAACAAAGCTCAGTACAAATACATTTCAGTACAGAGATCATTTGCAAAGTCAGGTTAGCAGCTTCCAGTATGACCAGAATTATGGTAATCATATTCTGGGAGTTGCTTATACCCCAAAAAATAGTACCCTCCACCATCTGTAAAGATCATACAGTAATAATTAGGCTTCGTTCTCACCTGCATCCTGGTTCCGTTCATGGGTTCCGTCAGACCTTTCCGTCAGGGGAACCTACGAACGGAAACCAAACGGAAACCATAGCATTCTGTTACCATTTCAATGGTAACGCTTCCGTTGCTAATGGTTTCTGTTTGTCTCCGTTTCACAAGGTTTTCGTTTTATTGGCGGTATCAATAGAGTAGTCGACTGTATCCACCTATAATCTATCACATCTAACTTAGATGTGATGTATTACAGGTGGATCCAGCATGTCAGACATACAGGACACACAGGACCCGCTGACACTGAACACATCAGTCCCACAGACCTGACAAGTTCAGGATTCAGCGTAGGATACAGCTTCTCTGTATACAGGTAACAGAGCAGCTGTATCTCAAAAAGTAAAAAGATTTTTTAATAAAAACTAATTATAAAGTTTTGAGGCACTAAATCAAATAGAGAAAGTGCCTGGGACTGTATGTGATAGGGGGATGGAAGGGGGGAAAAAAGTGCGGGAAAAAATCAGGAGCAGGGATTGGTGGGACAAGGGGATAGAGGAGGGGTTAGGAGCAGATAAATAGTTGAGGTCAAGGGCAGTTCACTATCTTACCTGCTGGAGCTGCAAACGTCAGACGTCTGGTCCTGTGAGAGATCTTCCTCTGCGGTCCAGGGCGTTTTTCCGGAGTACAGATGGCGGATGAGCTGATGAGGCAGGTGGCACAGCGGGTTGCCACGGAGGGTACAAGCTGGCTGGAGGTGTTACCTGCGGCGGTCGTCGGTGTCAGCAGCGGTGGAGTCCCGTCGGCGTCGGCAGTTAGAGGTAGGCCGCGCCGGGTTTCTCGGCCTCCTCCCCGTTTGAGCCCTAGTCCACCTTCAGCCACCCAGAGGCGGGCCGGCACCGTTCGCTCTTCAGGAGCGGGACGGAGGCGCCGTCGCCTGCTCTCCCCTTCACCTGGTCCCGACGTCGTGCCACCCACTCCCCTGGCTGGGGGAGATTCTGCAGTTCTCCCCATCCGGGCTGCAGGCAGTGCAAGGCCGCAAGCAGCCGCAGAAGCCGGGGCCGTGATTAGTGCACCGCTGGTTCTTCTTCCCGGCCCGACAGCTTTTTCCCTCTCACAGCAGGCCGTGGTTGAGAGGGGAGCTGGAGGGGGCGGTCTCAGGAGAGCAGAGACGCAGGCCTCAGGCACCAGCAGGTTAGGTGTGCAGTTGCTGCCACCTGCTGGTGGTTCTGAAAATGACACAGAGCTGGGGAGAGAGCTGGTGAGTGGCCTGTTTTTACCAGGCACAGGCACTGTGAATGAGAGGAGTGCGCTGGGTGGATTGTCGTGCGGTAGCAGTGATTTGTTGCCGTGCAGGCAGTCTGCGGAGCAACGTGATTTGCCAGTTTCTCTTTCGGAGTTTTCTCTTCCAGGTGCGGTGTCGGCGAGACGCAGACGGCGAAGGAGACGGCATGGAAGAGGACATCGTCGTGGTGGTCACGGGCGTCCACGCCATCAGGTTGAGAGACGTCGCCGTTCCCGGAGTAGGAGTGTGTCTTCCAGTACAGCATCTTCTTCGCCGTCCCAGTCGTCGTCGGGAGCTAGTACACCCAGCCGCACGGGAAGGAGATACACGAGGAGTCATCGGCGGGAGCACAGGGATCGTCATTCGTCTTCGCTGGTTCCAGTTCCAGAAGTCGCCTCAGCCTGTCCACCTGGTGGGGATTTGTCTGTGGTTCCGGTATCTGGGAGAGTTGATGCACCCTCGGAAGTGACGAGGACGCCCTTCTCCGGTGAGTCTCCATGTGGGAACGCATGGCTACCTAAGGGTGATTTATCTGCTATTGATTTAGTTTCGGCATTAAAAAGCTTGTTGGATGGTTTGGGTACAAAAGGCGGAGCTTCGGTTCCGTTGGTTTTGCCAGGGGGGGCTCAGCCTCCGCCTGAGCGGGCGGCCAGTATGTCTGGCTTGGCATTCCGTGATTCGCTGTTTTGTGGTGTTGCTCCTTTAGGTACTCACCTGTTTGCTGAGATCAAGGACAGGATATGGGCACATGACTTTGTGGATGTTTGGTCCTTGGTGTCGGTCGATCATGTGACGATAGATAAGGAGCGTGTTTTCAAAAGAAAAACAAAAGGAAGACCCCTAGTGGCTGGCAGGGATGAATGAACAATGAGAAAAAAATGTGCCAAGGCACAGAAGTCCCAATTTCCCAGCCACCATAGAAATGGTGTCAATGGTAGCAGTTAAAATATAACTTTTATTAATGGATCAAACAGACAAACAGCAACACGAAGTTAAAATTGTATCAAAAGACGGCTCATGTATATCGTAAAGGTCAATGTACACGCACCCAGCACATCGCTGGACGCAATGAGAGAGACTGATTCGGCAGCTGCAGACTGCCGTTCGTAGAATTAGTCCCACACAATTGGAGAAAGTGACCTTTAGCCCCGTGTTATCCCCTGAGGACGTTACTTCTGTAACGAAACATGTCGGGGGGGCTATCGCCATCTTAATAATCACTGACGGCTTAGTCACTTTCTCCAATTGTGTGGGACTGATTCTACGAACGGCAGTCTGCAGCTGCCGAATCAGTCTCTCTCATTGCGTCCAGCGATGTGCTGGGTGCGTGTACATTGACCTTTACGATATACATGAGCCGTCTTTTGATACAATTTTAACTTCGTGTTGCTGTTTGTCTGTTTGATCCATTAATAAAAGTTATATTTTAACTGCTACCATTGACACCATTTCTATGGTGGCTGGGAAATTGGGACTTCTGTGCCTTGGCACATTTTTTTCTCATTGTTTTCAAAAGAGGTTCGGAGAAAAAGGTAAAAGTCGCGAAAACTTTTGGCAATTGGCTCCAGGGTTTTTCTACCTTGGCTCATGTCATCTGTCAACGTTTTCCGGAAAAAGGGGCCGAGCTGTTTGTGTATGTAGACACTATATTCAGTGCCCACAAATTGCACGGAGGTGCAGCTTGGTGGAGATATGACGAGGAATTTCGCCGTCGGTTGGCGATGACGCCTGACATTGGTTGGGCGTCGAAGGCGACGGATGTGTGGTTACAGCTAATTTTGGCTCAAAAGCAGGCTCGGCCCTTTCAGGCAGGAGTCGCAGTTTCGGGTTCAGCACCCGGGATTGCGGCGCAGCGCCCAACAGGAGCATGTTGGCTCTACAATGAGGGACATTGCAGGTTCTATTCTTCCTGCAAGTTTCGTCATGAGTGCTCCATCTGCGGGGGTGCCCATTCCGCGCTTCGCTGTTTCCGACGGGCAAAACAACCTTCCAAGGTGGGTCCTGCCGGTGCAGCGGAGAACTCCGGTGAGCGCTCTCGCGATGGAACCGTGGCTCGCCAGGTATCCCAAGAGACAGGAAGCAGACTTGTTAGGTCGGGGCTTCAGTGAAGGTTTTTTCATTCCGCATGTTTTTTCTTCGGTTTTGATGTTGTCAGATAATTTAAAATCGGTGAAAGAAAACATGTGTTTGGCACGGGAAAAAGTGCTGAATGAGGTGTCTTTAGGCAGGATGGCGGGCCCCTTTGGGGAGCCACCTTATACGAATTTACGGGTTTCTCCTCTTGGCTTGGTCCCCAAAAAGGAACCGGGGAAGTTTAGGTTGATTCATCACCTTTCCTTCCCTCGTGGGGATTCGGTCAACGATGGGATTTCCAGAGATGAGGCTGCAGTGTCTTACACGTCTTTTGATGTGGCTGTGCGGTTGGTACGGGAGGCAGGCGTAGGTGCCTTGCTTGCTAAATCGGACATAGAGTCAGCTTTTCGTTTGTTGCCTGTGGATCCTGCCTGTTTCCATTTGTTGGGATGTCGGTTAGATGAGCAGTTTTTTGTAGACATGTGTTTGCCTATGGGTTGTGCCATCTCATGTTACTATTTTGAAGTTTTTGGTTCCTTTCTGGAATGGACGATTCGTTTCAAGACAGGTATTTCTTCAGCCATTCATTATCTAGACGACTTTTTATTTGTAGGTCCAAGTGATTCAGGAATATGTGGTTATTTGCTGAAAACCTTTCGAGTTTTAATGTCCGAATTTGGTGTCCCGATAGCAGAAGAGAAGACGGTTGGTCCGGCTACGATTTTGTCGTTTCTGGGTATTGAAATTGATACGCAAGAGATGGTTTTCAAATTACCTGACGACAAGCTTGCGCGTCTGCTTTGTACCATTGACAAATTTGTTTTATCAAAAAAGGTTACCCTGAAGCATCTTCAGTCACTGTTAGGGTTGCTGGTTTTTGCTTGCAGGATCGTTCCCATGGGTCGCGTTTTCTCTAGACGCCTATCATTGGCGACAAGGGGTATTTCGCGCTCAAATCATTTCATTCGTGTCACTAGGCAAATGAAAGATGATTTGCGCGTGTGGCAGACTTTTTTGCGATCTTTTAATGGTAGGGCGATTTGTCAGTCGGAGGAGGTTTCCAGTTTTGAGTTACAGCTGTTTACAGATGCTGCGGGCAGTGTCGGTTGCGGTGCGGTTTTTGGAGCGGAGTGGTGTTTTGCACGTTGGCCTGTGGGCTGGAGTAGTATGGGTCTGACATTGAATTTGACACTTTTAGAACTCTTTCCCATTGTGGTTGCAGTGGAGTTGTGGGGTTCAAAGATGTTGAATAGTCGCATACGTTTTTGGACGGACAATATGGCAGTGGTGCAGGCTGTTAACAATTTGTCTTCTGGATCATTGCCGGTTTTGGCGTTACTTAGGCATCTAGTTCTACGTTGCATGCAATGTAACATTTGGTTTCGGGCTACACATGTGCCGGGTGTTGAGAATAAAATCGCAGATGCCTTATCTCGTTTGCAGATGGGGGTCTTTCGGGAGCTTCACCCGGGAGCACGGCTGGAAGGGGAGCGTTGCCCGAATCACTTATGGGCCCTGGTCGAGGGGAACTTGCCCGGCTAGTTCAAGGTTCTGTGGTACCAGGTACATGGCGGAGCCATAATAAGTTTTGGGCGGAGTGGTTGGAATTATCTGGCGGGGTTTTTCCTACAAATGATGAGCGGCATTATGAGGTTACGTTGGAGTATTTGTCTCGAATGCGTATTAATGGTTCTTCGGTGTACACGGTTTCAAAAGGTTTGACTGGTATTGCGTTTATGTTGAAGTTGTGGGGTTGTACTGATGTGACTAAAATGTTTGTTATTAGACAGGCATTGAAGGGGTGGAAGAAGGAGCATATTGTGAAGGATGCTAGGAGGCCTATTACGTATGCTTTATTACTAAGGATGCTGATGGTTGTTCCGGCTGTTTGCTTTGATCCTTATGAGTCTGTTTTGCTGCGTACTGTTTTTTCTTTGGCCTTTTTCGCAGCATTGCGGGTGAGCGAATTGGTGTCACCGAGCGCAAAGCGGTTTGGGGGTCTTCTGTTTGCGGATGTTTTATTGGAGGAAAAAGTGGTCCGGGTATGTGTGAGACGGTCCAAGACTGATCAGATGGGCGTTGGTGTTTGGTTGTGTGTGAATTCATTGGGTGGTGAATTCTGTCCAGTTCGTTTGGTGCGTGAGTTTTTGTCTTTTCGAGCTGATGGGGTTCCTTTCTTGGTACATTCTAATTCTTTGCCGCTTACTCGATTTCAATTTGGAGCCGTTCTTAAGTCTTGTTTGGAGCATTTGGGCGTTGATCCTTCTGAGTTTGGGACTCATTCGTTTAGAATAGGGGCAGCCACGGAGGCTAATGCTTTAGGTATGGGGGAGGAAGATATTAAACGTCTGGGTAGGTGGAGTTCAACTTGTTATAGGTCCTATGTGCGTCCGGATCTGGTGTTGTTTTGATTTTCCTTGTGATTTCAGAACATCGGCCGGAAGTATGGATAGTTGGCCATTCTTTTATTTTCTGGGCAGCTCGTCGGGCTGAATATCGGCCTTTAGGCCTCAGTCTTGGGGTGTCATCGGCCGAGGTGCACTGGAAAGGTATCAGAGGGCTGAGGTGGGTTCAGCTGTTGCCGTTAATAGTTGAAGTTAGTCTGGAATGCCGTGGTCCAATTGTGCTCGTTATACATGTTGGGGGAAATGATTTGGGAAATGTGAAATTGTCGGAGTTGTTGTCCCTTATCAAGGCTGATTTAGGTCATTTCAAACAGCTTTTTTCTGATTGTGTGATTGTCTGGTCTGAGGTGATTGCACGAACTCATTGGCGAGGAGCTAGAAGTGCTGTGGCCATCGAGCGGTCAAGACGGCTGTTGAATGTTCGTGTTTCCAGGTTTGTTCGTTCCATTGGGGGGGTAGCAATTCGTCATTTGATGTTGGAAGGTGACAATGGGGACTTATTGTTATCTGACGGCGTTCATTTAAATGACATTGGGATCGACATCATGCTGTCGGGTCTGCAAGATGGAGTGGAGGCTGGTTTGGCATTGTGTGGTGGGGGTGGTCGGAGTACCGCGTAGGTGTTCGCGGTATCCTCCTTGGCGGAGATAGGCTCTGAAGAGTAAAATCCGGAGAAGAACCTACATGCGCGCCGCTTCACAGTGGGCGGCATCACAGGAGATGTGAATAAATTAAGTGGTTACTTCAGGGCCATGTGATACAAAAATGTTTGGTTGTGTTAAATAAAGCTGTGGCCATTCCCACATTCTCCAAGAAACAGGTTTCGTTGCTTTATTGGTTTATTAAATGGGGTAATGATGCATCAGCGACACTTAATATGGGGATAACATTAGTACATGCAGTCTTGAGGCACTAAATCAAATAGAGAAAGTGCCTGGGACTGTATGTGATAGGGGGATGGAAGGGGGGAAAAAAGTGCGGGAAAAAATCAGGAGCAGGGATTGGTGGGACAAGGGGATAGAGGAGGGGTTAGGAGCAGATAAATAGTTGAGGTCAAGGGCAGTTCACTATCTTACCTGCTGGAGCTGCAAACGTCCCTCCCGCCCTCCCTCTTTAGGAAAAAGTTGGGTGTGTAGTTATGGTGTTTTCTCTGTCTTTAATTTCTTTGCTTTGCTATGCCATGTCTATTATGGCTCGTCAGTTGCTTCCTTTTTCTTTGCGTAGGCGTGTTTCTGTGGTTTTTCTTTGTTTTTCAGATGTCACAGCGGGCGGAGATAGGCTCTGAAGAGTAAAATCCGGAGAAGAACCTACATGCGCGCCGCTTCACAGTGGGCGGCATCACAGGAGATGTGAATAAATTAAGTGGTTACTTCAGGGCCATGTGATACAAAAATGTTTTGTTGTGTTAAATAAAGCTGTGGCCATTCCCACATTCTCCAAGAAACAGGTTTCGTTGCTTTATTGGTTTATTAAATGGGGTAATGATGCATCAGCGACACTTAATATGGGGATAACATTAGTACATGCAGTCGCACAAAACACACTGACTGACATTTAAAAAAAAAAAAAAGTTTCAAAAGGTGTTCATAACCTTTAACCCCTTCCCGACATTTGCCGTAAATGTACGTCATGGAAAGCATTGACTTCCCGCATCTTGCCGTACATATACGCCGAATGTATGGGACCGGCTCAGAAGATGAGCCGGTGCCATCATCACCGGATCTCAGCTGTATCTAACAGCTGACATCCGGCTGTAACGGGGGGGACCGAAATTAGCTTCGATCCCCGCCATTAACCCCTTAAGTGCAGCGCTCAAATCGCTGCACTTAAGGTGTTTGCAGCTCATCGGAACCCCAGTAATGAAATTGCCGGGGTTCCGGTGGCTGCAATGGCAACCGGAGGCCTAATACTGGCCTCCCGGTCTGCCTAGCACCGAAGCCGGTCAAGATCCGCCCGGCGGCAGAGCCTGATCGGCTTCCGTAGCTGCCGGCAAGATGGCGCCGGGTCAGGAGCTGATCCGGCGTCATCAGCGGTGGAAGTCAGCTGTACTCTACAGCTGACATCCACCTGTAACGGCAGGAACCGGAGCTAGCTCCGATCCCTGCCATTAACCCCTTCGATGCAGCAATCGAAAGCGATTGCTTCATCGTAGCGGTTACTAGCAGATCGCCAGCCCTGACAGGCAATCAGGACTGGCGACTGCTGTTATGGCAACAGGAGACACAATGGTCTCCTGCTCTGCCATTACGGAAGCCGATTTAGGCCCCGCCGGGAGGCGAAGCCTAATCGGCTTGCTGTCAGTGAATGACTGACAGATCTAATACATTGCACTACATAGGTAGTGCAATGTATTAGAAAAAAAAAAATCTGACCGTTGGACCTTCAAGTCCCCTAGTGGGACTTGAGAAAAAGTGTAAAAAAAGTATAAAAAAGTGTAAAAAAAAGTGCAAATAATAAAAGTTTGAAAACAATAAAAGTTTCAATTAATCAAATAAAACACAATCCCCCTTTTACTCTTATCAAGTCCTTTATTATTGAAAAATAATAATAAACCATATGTATTTGATATCGCCGCGACCGTAACGACCTGAGGTATCAAAATATTATATTATTTATTGCACGCGGTGAACAGCGTAAAAAAATAAATGTAAAAAACGTTACCAGAGTTTCTGTTTTTTTGTCACTTTGCCCTACAAATGTTAGAATAAAAAGTGATCAAAAAGTCGCACGTATCCAAAAATGGTACCTATAAAAACTATAGCTTGTCCCGCAAAAAACAAGCCCTCATACACCTCCGTCGACAAAAAAATTAAAAAGTTATGGTTCTCACAACTTGGCGACAGAAAAAATACATTCTTTTTACAAAAGTAATTTTATTGTGCAAAAAGTTGTAAAACATAAAAAAGTCCTATAAAATAGGTATCGCCGGAATCGTACTGACCCGCAGAATAAAGTTAAGATGTAATTTATAACGCATGGTGAACGCTGTATAAAAAAAAAGACAAAAGCTGTGCCAGAATTGCGTTTTTTTGTTTACCTGGCCTTCCAAAAAATAGGATAAAAGGTGATCAAAAAGTTGCATGTACCCCAAAATGGTACCAATAATAACTACAGCTCGTCCCGCAACAAACCAGCCCTCATACCGCTACGTCTATGAAAAATAAAATTAGTTATGGCTCCAATAAGTCAGGAAATAAAAAAATATGCAGTTGTGCCCGAGGGGAACATTTCTTCTGTTTGAAGAGGCGATTTATCAAGGACCTAAAATTAGGGAACCAGGAAAGGGAGGGCCCAAACATATCCGCTGGAAGCGACGGTGCCCGTATTATACCAGGACAACACTTCCTAGCAAAATTCCCCAAACTACAAAGGCGCGGAGTGTGGATCAAAAGGGGGATAATAAAGGACGCCATATATCAGTGCGACACCAGCCTGTGCAGAAATGATTGTGTCACAGCGTAACACACATCTATGGATCATTTTATTGTTTTTTTTTACCCCATTATTATACCACCTGACTATGCCCCTTATATTCTCCGCCCGGCTTACATATGCCCTACATTATAAACGGAAACACCAGTAAGACTCCAAACAAAACTACTACCAAGCAAAATCCACGCTCCAAAAGCCAAATGGCGTTTCCTCCCATCTGAACCCTACAGCGTCCCCAAACAGCAGTTTCCTTTCACATATATGGCACCGTCATACCCGGGAGAACCCTTTTAGCAATTTTTGGGATGTGTGTCTCCAGTGGCATAAGCTGGGCACGACATATTTGCCACTGAATGGCATATCTAGGGAAAAATATAAATTTTTAATTTGCACCATCCACAGCGCATTCATTTATGGAAAAGACCTGTGGGGTGAAAATGCTCACTACACCCCTTAATAAATGCATTGAGGGGTGCAGTTTCCATAATGGGGTCACTTCCCAGGGTTTTATTTTTATTATTTCACATCTGAGCCTCTGCAGTTGTGAACCAATACTTTGTAAATCGCCAAATTAGGCCTCAATTTTTCATGGTACGCTTTCACTCCTGAGCCTGGTCGACTGTCCAGGCAAGAGATTAGGGCCACATGTAGGGTGTTTCTAAAACCAGGAAACCCAGCATAATAATTAGAGAGCTGTCTTGTTATGGTGGCACAAGCCGGGCACCACATATTGTCCACATATCTGTGGAAAAAATCCCATTTTCACTCTGCAACATCGAGTTCACACTAATTTCTACAAAACACCTGCAGGGTTAACATGCTCACTACACCCCTAGGTAAATGCATTGAGGGGTGTAGTTTCCAAAATTGGGTCGCATCTGGGGGGTTTCCACTGTTTTGGGCCCACAGGCGCCCAGAAACCAATCCAGCAACATCTGCACTCCAAATGGCGGTCCTTCCCTTCTGAGCCCTGCCGTGTGCCCAAACAGCAGTTTATGACCACATATGGGGTATTGCCGTACTCGGGAGAAATTGCTTTACAAATGTTGGGTTCTTTTTTTTCCTTTATTTGTTGCAAAAATGAAAAAATTTGAGCTAAAGCTACGTCTTATTGAAGAAAAAGGATTGTTTTTATTTTCACTGCCCGAATTCTAATAAATTCTATGAAAAATCTGTGGAGTCAAAATGCTCACTACACCCCTAGAGGAATTCCTCAAGAGGTGTAGTTTCCTAAATGGTGTCACTTTTTGGGCGTTTTCATTGTTTTTTCCCCTCAGGGGCTTTGTAAATGTGACATGGCCTCCGCAAACCATTCCTGCTTAATGTGATCTCCAAAAGTCAAATAGCGCTCTTTCCCTTCTCAGCTTCGCCGTGTGTCCAAACAGCCGTTTATTACCACATGTGGGGTATTGTTTTACTCGGGAGAAATTGCTTTACAAATTTTATGGTGCTTTTTCTCCTTCAGTCTTTGTGGAAATGAGAAAAAATTAGCTAAACCTACATTTTCTTTGAAATAAGTTAGATTGTCATTTTCAGGGCCTACTTCCAATAATTTATGCAAAAAACTGTGGTTTCAAAATACTCATTATACCGCTAGATAATTTCCTCAATGGGTGTAGTCTCCAAAATGGGGTCACTTGTGGGGGGTTTCCACTGTTTTGTCCCCTCAGGGCTTTGTAATTGTGACATGGCCTCCGCAAACTATTCCTGCTAAATGTGATCTCCAAAAGCCAAATAGCGCTCTTTCCCTTCTAAGCCCTGCCGTGTGTCCAAACAGCCGGTTATTACCACATGTGGGGTATTGTTTTACTTGGGAGAAATTGCCTTACAAATTTTGCGGTGCTTTTTCTCCTTCAGTCCTTGTGGAAATGAGAAAAAATTAGCTAAACCTACATTTTCAGGGCCTAATTCCAATAATTTCTGCAAAAAACCTGTGGGGTCAAAATGCTCACTATACCCCTAGATAATTTCCTCAATGGGGGTAGTTTCCAAAATGGGGTTACTTGTGGGGTGTTTCCACTCTTTTGTCCCCTCAGGGGCTTTGTAAATGTGACATGGCCTCCGCAAACCATGACTAGCCTAAATGGAGTCATGTGCTGATTAACCATTTTACCTTTATTCCACTTCTTTCGCCCCCTTCCCAATAAAGACACGTGACAACCGAGGTTGGATGTGAAATGGCCACAGCAGCCATTTATTTATTTAACATAAATTAAATGCAATTTAATCCGAAACATTCGGATAACTCTTTTAGGAATTCGACCAGAGAATTCCTACTATAATTCACATGACCCAACGTGGGTCAATTAACACTAAACAGAGCAGGGGAAGTCCTTGAAGCCATTTTTTCCGATTTCCTTTAAACTAGCCATCTGCAAACCACCACCAACTATTTACCTCCAGCCGTAAACCAGCTCGGAAGCACCGCTCACCCCTGCAGATAGCTCCAACCACCAGAAGACCACTTCAAAGGGATAACACCCTATGAAGTCTTCAAATGATCTACCATTTTGGGGGACGCATACCCCCGATGCGACCCCCCCACCATTTTGTACTGACCAACCTCAAGGACTCCCCCCGCCAGCTGCCATGACACCCGGACCTGCTTAAAAGAAATAAAACAAACACAAGTTACATAAGCATACTTCAAAACACGAAAACAGATAAACCCACACCCTGATCTCATAACCGGACCTAATTCAGGGCGGGTGGGTGGGAACTAATTTTTCTTGTTTCTCCTCCCGCTGCTTCCGGCTCAATGCCGAAAACAGCGGGAGGAACAGTTACCACACCCCGGCTCCTGCCCACTCCCCCTCCTACTTCACCCACCTGTCTTCCTATTGGTTGAACCCTCCCTCCTACGGCAGTCATGGAGGCTTCCCGTTAAGCCCTCCATGCTGCCGTCCAGCCTCTGCTTGACTAGCCTAAGTAGAGTCATGTGCTGATTAACCATTTTACCTTTATTCCCCTTCTTTCGCCCCCTTCCCAATAAAGACACGTGACAACCGAGGTTGGATGTGAAATGGCTACAGCAGCCGTTTATTTATTTAACATAAATTAAATGCAATTTAATCCGAAACATTCGGATAACTCTTTTAGGAATTCGACCAGAGAATTCCTACTATAATTCACATGACCCAACGTGGGTCAATTAACACTAAACAGAGCAGGGGAAGTCCTTGAAGCCATTTTTTCAGATTTCCTTTAAATTAGCCATCTGCAAACCACCACCAACTATTTACCTCCAGCCGTAAACCAGCTCGGAAGCACCGCTCACCCCTGCAGATGGCTCCAACCACCAGAAGGACCACTTCAAAGAGATAACACCCTATGAAGTCTTCAAATGATGTACCATTTTGGGGGACGCATACCCCCGATGCGACCCCCCCACCATTTTGTACTGACCAACCTCAAGGACTCCCCCCGCCACAGCTAAACAGGCCTTGACCACGTCAAGCCTGTGAGTTCCTCCAAACCACCACCGCCCTCTCAATTCCTTCTGCTAAAGCCAGGCTCCACATATCAATTCCAACCTCGGTCAAATGTACTCCATCACTTCTCCAATAATTACCGACCCCTGACTCCAAATCCTTGTGACGAACACAAATGCCCCCATGCTTAGCAACAAAACGTGACACCGCCCGGTTTACCTTAATGCAGGCTTTGTTAACCCTTTCGACCGATCTTGCCAAACACCAAAACTTCCTCGGAACGATGTCCGACCAAACAATCACCAGTTGAGGATAAGATACCCATAAACTCAATAGATCGTGTTTAATATCCCGCACTAACTCGCGAAACGGGCGCACCCCCAGATCATTCCCCCCCACATGTAACACCAGAACCTCCGGAACCCTGTCTAACTGAGAGTATGTCTGAAACTCAGCAAGTACCCGGCTCCACAACATACCTCGGAAGCCCAGCCAGTGTACAACCGCATCGTGCCGCGGAATGCGAAGCTGGCGGCCATCTGGGCGAACGTGCGCCCGCAATGCCCCCCAGTGCACAAAAGAATGTCCTAAAATCCACACTAAGCAAGGTTGATGATCTGAAAAGAGAAACAAAACCGCACATGTCAAACAATCAAAACACCTGACCGACTCACAACAAATGAGGGCGCACATAAGTCCGAAACCTATTGGACTCCCACCGGCCTATGCGCCGCACACCCTCATCATCCAGCCCCCACCGCCCCGCTTCAGTAGCAGCGCCAATCCTGAACGAGTGAGACGAGTAATACCCCTGCCCTACGCCAACCGCAGTCAAGCATTTTTTAAACACTGCACCAAATTGATACCTGGACAAAAACGAGCCATTATTATGACGGAGCAATGGCGCCTCAGGCCCCCCAACCAGTGGCTTAAAAACCGCCATACAAGCGACTGGACACATTGCCGACCCTGGGAGGGCAAACAACACTATCCGCTTACCCCGACCTGCTTGATCAGTCTTGGACCGCTGCAAAAACAACTCAAATCTATCCTCATATAGACCCACATCAGCCTGCCGCAATCCCCCAGCTCTAGCCGCACTAGGAGAAACCAACTCCCCAATTCTGAGTGCTCCGAAAAACGCGAGGGAAAAAGCCAACCGGAACAAAACTACCTCATCAGGCGAATTACAAACAGCCCCCAGCGATGCACCCAACGACCCAAGCAGGGAAAAAGAAACGGGTCGCCTCTGATCTGCTACCGCCCTACCCCAACGCAGACCTTTTAAAGCTTGCCGTACTAAAAAATGTTTGGTCACATCCTGGAAACCCCGTAATTTGAATCCAAACGCCAAACCAGCAACAAAACGATTCACTTTTGCCGGGGAAAACCCCGCCTCCCCAGCATCCCCCAACCAGTACAATAACGCCACCAACCTGTCTTGCGCCGTGCTGACGTTACCCAACACTCTTACCCACTCCTCCCACTGCTGCCAACACGCCGAATAAGCGCTCAACGTCGCGCTAGCCAATAACCTTTCAATCAACCGTTCCACAGGACCGAAATCAGACCCCAGAGATGTTCCGGGCAAGCCAAACCGACCAGCTCCGCTCCCGGTGCCATTTGCCGAAAACTATCCCACTGCGAGCGAGAAAGAGCAACAGCAATACCATTGTCCTCCTGCATACGCGCCAAAACCACCAGACCCTGCCGCGTCAGTAAACAGTTCCAACTCTCCCATTTCCTGTACCTGCGACATCCACAATGATCTACCATTATACTGCCCAAGGAACTCATCCCAGACCCGCAGGTCCGCCCTGTGATCCCCACCAATCCTCACAAAATAATGGGGCGCCCGAATCCCCGCCGTCGCTGACGCCAACCTCCTGCTAAAAACTCTACCCATTGGCATAATTCGATAGGCAAAGTTCAACTTTCCAAGCAGCGACTGAAGATCGCGCAACGTGATCTTCTTCAATTGACAAGCCCGCCTGACCTCCTGTCGCAATGGCAATAATTTATCCTCAGGCAGCCTGCACTCCATTGCCACCGAATCAATTTGGATCCCCAAAAAACAGATGGTAGATACCGGGCCCTCTGTCTTTCCAGGCGCCAAAGGGAATCCGAAATCCGTCGCAACCTTCTGCAAGGAATACAATAAATTCCCGCAAACCGGGGACCCGCTAGGGCCTACGCACAAAAAATCATCAAGATAATGTATTAAGGAATCGACCCCGGCCACACCCTTCGTCACCCACTCCACGAAGCTACTAAACGCCTCGAAGTATGCGCAAGAAAGGGAGCACCCCATTGGAAGACACCTATCAACATAAAACCCCCCGTTCCAGAAGCAACCCAACAGCCGTTGGCTATCTGGATGTACCGGCAGCAAGCGAAAGGCCGACTCAATGCCAGTTTTTGCCAACAACGCACCGGGCCCCGCCTCCCGCACTAACGCCACCGCTTTGTCAAACTAAGTGTAAATAACCGAACATAACTCGTGATCTATCCCATCGTTCACCGACGCTCCCCTGGGAAACGACAAATGCTGTATCAACCGGAATTTGTGAGGCTCCCGCTTTGGCACAACTCCCAAGGGTGATACCACTAGATTCTCAATCGGCGGCTCATCAAAAGGACCGGCCATCCGACCCAAAGACACCTCTTTCAAAAGCTTTTCTGAAACGACCGCCGAGTGCAGATAAGCTGACTTAAGGTTGCGCCGTGTCACCGGAACCTCATATGGAGGAGGGGGATAACAAAACCAAACAAAAACCCCTCGTAAATTAACGTGGCCGCAACCCTATCCGGATATTCACTTAGATACGGGGGCATCCTTTCCACCCTCACTGGCGACCGCCCCTTGACCAACTGATGCGGACTGAGGGCCTGACCGCCTACCCTTCCGCATACATTTTGAGGCCCTGTGTGAGGAGCCATTGCACTCCGAACAGACATGCTTAAATTTACAGGTGGCCCCGAACTTACACTGGCCATCGTTGAATTGCCAGCAGAACCCCAGTTTTGACCCGGAACCTTGCCCGGATTGACTAGACTGGCCCCCTTGGCCAACACTCCCGGGAAAGGACTGCTTAGCCTGCGCCGTAACCCGCAACCACAACGCAATATCCTTTTGATCCCACCGGATCGCCGTCCGGACCGCCTTCCGCTGGCGAAATTGCTCATCATACCGCAACCACGCCTGGCCCCTGTACGCCCGATAGGCCTCCCCGATGGCATCAAAGTAACAAAACAACGCCGAGCAATTTTCCGGCGCCTTTTCCCCGATCACGCTTGCCAAAATAGCGAAAGCTTGCGACCAGTTGGCGAACGTCTGCGGGATAAGCCTATACCGCCGGCGTTCTTCTTCCTCTTTCTTACTCTCGTCCCGCTTGCCCTTATCCAAATTGAACTTTGCAAGCGGCAGAAGAGAAAATATCTCCACGTATTCATCCTTCCAAATCCGTTTGCGTACCTCTTGCTTCAGGTGAGCCCCTAACGGGCCCTCGAAACAGACGTAAACCTCGCCCCGAGCGCGATCATCAAGCCGAATCCTATCCCCATCCTTCAGCGCCTCGGTTTGGACCGACACTGCTACCGCTTCCTTTGCCACCCCCGGGACCTCCCCGACCATGGACCGCGACTGTACCTCACGAGGCCCTTCACATACCAACACAGGAGACCCCGCCGGCGCTACCGGCGCCGCTGTCCTATTTAAGCGCCCGACTAGCTCGCGCAAACAACCCACTAAATCTGTTAAACCATCGCGCCCGACAACGCCACTACCGACAGCCGCTACCCCGCTCGCTGACCCACCCCCAACACCCGACATGAAAATTGCTGGATACGGTAACGTAGGAGTTACACACTCACCAGGCTGCCCAGGCACTGTATTCCCGCCAGCCGGAAAATCCTGACCGCGATGCGACTCATCCAGCTCTCAATCTTACAAATCCTCTCTCGCCGCCGACTGGTACTCGCACCGACATCTACAACACGGGGATCCCGGCACGCTGACCGATGGGCCGGCAACCTGCCGCCCGACCGCAGGGACCCAGACTTCCGACCGGACCTGTTGCCTCGTCGTCTTCGCTGATCTTGGCGTCCTCACCGATGCTCCAGAACATCACCATGCGGGGCGGCCGTCTACTGCCCTCCGAACACAGCAGCTGAAGGCAGGGGTGTGACATAGAGCCCGGCCTGCGACTCCTTGGTAACCGCCGAGCCCCGTCGCGGCTGGGGATTCCTGCCAGGACGCAGGCCCTGGGAGGAAGCGCCCGTCCCAGCAGCCTGGCCTGCAGCGTCCCTTGAAGGGCCCCCCCTGCGACGCCGTGCCCGCGGGGCCATGTCTGGACTAAGGCGCTCTGGTGGGCGAGTTCTACGAGAGCGGCGGGGTGACCTAGCCTGAGCAGCCGCCGCTCCCCCCGAAGCCCTCTGCTTTATTACAGCAGGGGCAGACATCAACAGCTCTCCCCCCACCGCTGTATCCCCATCGTCTAAGAGGGGAGCGGGGGAGGGGAGCGCATCAGCGCGGGCTGCCGACCCATGCGCTGATGAGCAATGACGTCCGCCGGTGCTGTTCTCGCGCCTCCCATTAAATAACGCTATATTGTAATAGTTCAGACTTTTACGCATGCAGCAATACCAATTTTGTTAACTTTTTTTATTTTTTACATTACTTTAGGGGGAAAATGGGAAAAGGTTTTTTTAACTATTTGTTTTTAATTTTTTTCACTACTAAAAACTTTTTTGCACTTTTTTTACACACTTTATTAGCCTCCCTAGGGGATTTGAACCAGCGATCATACTAACGTATTGCAGTATATTGTCATTTTTACAGGCTTAAGTTAAGTGAAGGCAGCTCTGGGTGCCATCATTAGGCCCATGAGCTGCCATTACAATCATTGTCACCCCCTGATCTAACTGGGGGGGTGATGAACTGTCAGAGGGGGCCGCCCCCCTTTTTTCAATGCCTCAGATGCTCGCGATTGACAGCAGCATTTGAGGGGTTAAACAGCTAGGAACAGCACGATCACTGCTCCCGACTGTTAGTCCCGGGTGTCCACTGTAAAACACAGCCGACACACGCAGCATATGGAGCGCACTCTAAACATCACCACCCGCACCCGGATGTAATAGCACGTCACGGTGCACAAAGGGGTTAATGTTCTCTTTTACGCAAAAATAATAATTGCAAGAAATTGGATGGCTGGTAAATCCCCAATTGTTATGGATTGGTTGAAGTTGGTTAAGACAATTAAAGAATATGAGAAAATAAGAGCAGACAAGAAAAATTGTATAAAAAAGTGGGAGGAAATATTGGGGATATGGAATTGATTGGTGTTCTATAGGAAGGTATAATTATTATTTTATCATAAGAAGGTTATAATTTTATGGTACTTAATGATCTTTGGGGTGGGAGGGGGATGGGATTGAAGAGATATATGTTGCCTGATGTAAATTGTGCAGATAAATTGTTGAGCATTATGATATTTATAATCACTGGATATTGAAATGTTGTAATGTTTTTATTACTGAAATTCAATAAAGATATGTGAAAAAAAACAAAAAACATTTGATGTGTGTTAGAATGTAAGGTAAGTGTGAGGTCATCAGTGATGTCATAATTCACCTTCTCTATAAAAGCTGCAGATCAGTCACATTCCGTTGAGCCGCTATAGACCAATAGTTTCTTGCTTTTTGGTACGTCGCTCTCACTTGACTTTTTCTTGAGTCCTGTGACTTCTAGAAATCTTGCTTTATCCAGAAGCTTCAGATCCACGATTCAGAGGTAAGA
Organism: Rhinoderma darwinii; assembly: GCF_050947455.1. Taxonomy (NCBI): domain Eukaryota; kingdom Metazoa; phylum Chordata; class Amphibia; order Anura; family Rhinodermatidae; genus Rhinoderma; species Rhinoderma darwinii. The sequence continues at coordinate 141,984 of NW_027461963.1, forward strand.
GGAGAACATGTAGAATGTTTCTTGTGAAGTATTGCAGCGAGTTCCATGTGCTGCCACTGTAAGAATGTTTCTCTTTCACCCTCTTACTGGGTTAGATTCTAAGGTCAGGCGCAATAAATGAAATACAAGATTGAGTGTATGAAAATGTATATTGTATAAAGAGTGAAATGACTGTTAGTTATTCTGAGACTTCTATGGAGATTTGTACATAGCGACAGCCATAAACAAGGACCTTTACAGAGACACTTTTTCCTTATCATCAATAATTACATGACAGGTTATAGTTACCATCCATGGTCTCCCCACACTCCAGGAAGTCTCCTTTCCAGTATGTCCCTCCTCAAGTGGCCTCCCAAGTGGCTGCCCTCATGTCATGCTTGGGTCTTTTATGCCCCCTTGTCTGCCCCTCTTTGAGACAAATAGTGTGACCTTCCTGATAAAAAGAACTTCCCCCCTCATGTAACATGCGGATATAGAATACTGGTGCCACTTATCAACCACCTTTAGCATTTATGACATCCTGAGTTTGTCCATGGGTAAGACTGGGTTCACACTACTGGTTAGCACCTGTAAGAGATACCTGTGAACGTCGGGGTCATTTATTGTGAGAATCAGGGTAAACAATAGGAATCTTGCAAACTGATGAGACACATTTCATTAAGAAACGCAACTATACCCATGATCCTCCATCTTTGATTTACCCAAATAAAATACCCTATATAATATTACATATAACCTTATATGTGGCTTTCATTTTCTGAAACCTTTAAATTCTTACACCACCAGAGGGCGCAGTGTAGAGGAGTGCCGCTGTCTCCTCTGGCTGCACTGTCCTGTCTCTGCCTTGGGAGGGCGCTCTTCATGCAGTTATCACATGTTTATTGGGGAGGGGGCTGATAATTGAGGACAGAGAAGTCTAGAATCTATTTTCTTTTTGGAAGATGATTTAGAAACAAGTAACCACACGATGATTTCTCGCCTCAGCAGATTTGTGGATATGAAGATCATGAATAGAAAACATCAGACATTCTGTGTGGACACAAATCAAGAGCTCAGAAATGCTTTGGACACCTGGGATTTGGTGGAAGAAGACGTCTTAGGAGCCTGTGTCCCTTATTTCATCCAGGAGAAGGTGGCTGAAGATCTCTTCACTTATACGGATGTTTTTCAGAAAGCCATTCTGAGTAGCCTGTTACCATCTCAATACAACGCCGCCATGTGCCGCTTCTTCATCAGAGTCATTCAGTACAGAAGAGACGCGGCACACTACCTGAAGGAATATATAATCAATGTGCTATGTGAGCACTTGAAGGTGGAGTACATGAAGGGACAATACTATTCCTACGCCATGACTAAGAAGGTTATTGTCTGGCTGAGCATCCTCCATCTTGAAGCGGTGGTCAGGGAACTGAGATACAACATCGTTTATGAGGATTTCAATGCTGCCATTGTCGACACTTTGACAGAAGTGACATCTCTGTGTGCTACAGTCATCATGCCACACATCTTGGACATGCTGCCAGTGCTGGGCCAAGTGGTCAAAAATGCTCCTGACCAACTATCTAAGGAGACGTTGTGCTATGCTATAAGACGTTTATGCGGCAGCATCCAAGAATGTATTGTGAAGGGTGGCAGCTGCAAAGTGCAACTTATGAAGGCCATAAGCAACATGAAGGCCAACATTTCCACCTGGTTGCCTGATGTCCATGCTGAGCTTCAAGACTCCACCAAAGTTGCCCTGGAATTCTTTACTGTACCCGAATCATCGGAAAACCAGCCGACCGAGCCAGGCAATGACGAGTTACAGACCCTTCCTCACGCCGAGCTCCTAGAAAAGTACAGGGAGCAATTTGCTGCGGAGAATAAGGAACTGGAAGATACAGAGAAGCAGCGTATTGGGATGAACATGCTTGTGACATCTCTGGTATCTGGCAGGAAAATAACAAAAGATTTCCTTCAGTTTCTGCTCAATGCCCTGAAGAATGCGGACCCAAAGGCCAAAATGACAGCAGCTATGTTCTTCAATGAGGCTTTGAAGCATCCAAGACTTATAAAGCAGAAATACCAAGAGTGCGCAATCCAACATCTGCTGAAGATCATAGAAGAGGACGATAACATCTTGTGCAGCATCGCCATGGAGGCACTGGGGAATGCCACCACCGGAGCTACAAGACTGGTGGAGAGCTACAAGAATAAGATCATTGCCCACATGGAGTTTAGACTATCAAAAACCAGCAGCATCAAGATCATCATGGCGGCACTGAGGGCGCTGTCCTCCATTATCAGACGCCTGAAGCTTTCTGTCCTCAGTAGACAATTCATTAAAATATCCCGGGAGCATATGGACTATCCGGATGGAGAAGTCCAGATTGCGGCCATAAACCTGTTAAGGGATCTGACAGAGAGCTGCCGCCTTCTGCTATTTGGATATTTTACAGACAAAGTCAGGAGCTGTATACCAACTTTACTCCTGAAATTACATAGTGACAACCAGGAGATAGTAGCAGCCAGTACTTCATCTCTGCAGAGCTGCCTCTCCTACATCAAAGGAGCCAACATTCGGGGATTTTTCCGGACGGAAATCTCTCCAAACATCAATGACCTGAAATCCATCTACAGCTGTCTGGCTCATAACCACCCAAAATTGATGAAGACCATGCTCCTCCAGATCCCAAGCTATCTGGTCAACTCAGAGGACAAGGAGGCTGTAGTCAGACATGTTGAATTTCTTAAAGATGCCATCAACCATGATGTCATGTAAGACCTGGACTTATATAGTCTCAGCCTAGCTCTGGCCACACTGCACTGCGAAGGCTTCTCATGTAATATCAGAAAAGCCAATGAAAGGGCCGTCTCCATTCTGGCCACCAAGTGGTTTTACATCGGCAGTGCCAACAAATAAAATGCATTTATCAGGGAGGAACCGCTGAGGACAGAGACATCAAGGTTGTAGATCACTTCCCCATGTACTATCCAATGGTTGTGAACATCAATATCAGCTGTCAAGACTTGAACATCAATATTAACATCTAGGGGGCAGAGCTAGCAGTCTGACTTGCGAACGAGCCTCAGGCCTACATCGAGGAGTGTAAACAAGGTGCAGACTCACCGGCCGGTGGAGTCCAGCGATGCCAGTTATCCGTCAACATTAGATGACGGAGACCAAGGACTTAGCTGGCGAGACAGACTATACAGTCAGTGTATGGGCAGCATGGTGGTGCAGTTTGGGGAATATGCCCGTCATCAGATCATAGAGACGGTGTATAATAACAACTCCACATATAATATACAGATGTAATGACACGTCAAAAAATAAAAGTCTACTCTGTTTTATATTGAAATTAATGGGTGTGCAGCCTGCAAGTGACTGAAGCTAATAAAAAGTATAGAGCACTCATTGTTTTTTATTGTAGACTAGATACTTGAATTTTTTACACTGAGATTCATATCGTAAAAGGTTTTTAAGCGGGTCACAAATGGTACAAAAGGTACTCAAGAATAGAGGCCGAGCTGCAGTTCTGCTGAACGGCCGCTATGCAGTGGTCGGAACCATCTGCTTCCGGCAGTGTTGTCCAGTTTCCGGAGGCAGCTGGACTGGCAGATCGGTGCGGGGTCTCGTGTAGTAACGATTGTTTTCCCCATACATTACTGATGATTGCTCCTTGTGATACGCTGTATCGTCGATTGGCGCTGGTTTTAATGGTCAGTATCGGGACATCTAAAAGGACCTTTATTTCCTCAGACACCACCATAATTAGGCATTGGAACCAACCCTTCCACCTTAGCGGGTAAAGATTAACCATCTAAAAGGTTCACTATATACACATAAGGGCTAAAGGTGAAAACACAGAGGTGCTCACCATATATCCAGCGTATAACTGTGTCCTCCAAATCTTAGGAGTGCATGGAGCAGGAGTTGTTCTAGATTCCTGTTTATATCCCAGACACGTTCATACCATTTTAGACAATGAATCGACATATCGCAAACTTGTGGCGAAACCAAGCACCACATGTAAAGAACCTTTAAAAAATCTGCTAGAAGAAGGAATTGAATTAGAAGTATTAGCCAAGAAACAGGCTGAATACTTACTGATAGAATTCCCTATTGTTCCCATATTCCATGGGATGCCAAAAATCCATAACTTTTCATGGTCTTGAAACTTGGGTTATCTGTGACATAGTTGGCTAGTACCCCTGCAAACAGTCCTGCCATCAGGGTAGTACCGATGGTACTACTGTCAGGGGCCTGGCCACAAAAGTAAAATAAAGGGGGCAGCTGCCGCTCATCAAGGTTATGATCAGCGGTAATTGGTTTGTAGAAAGGAATGGGACCCATGCAGGGGCCAGAAGCAGCGGCCAGCTCTGCAACTTGGTGAGTGACTCTGTTTTAAAGCAGCAGATTCAGTTTAATTATTTTTTTATGTTGCCCCTTCTCTCCCACCTTCCCACCGGTCTCTCTCCCCTTCCCACCGGCCTCACTCCCCTTTCCACCGGTCTCTCTCCCCTTCCCCTCCCCAGACCCCGGTCAAGCGTCATATCCACTCTGGCCCAACTCCCGCCTCGGCCACCTTCCGTTCTCTTAGCCTACTCCTCCGCCCGCTCACAGAGTCCCTGGCACTTTGCGTCCTGCTCCCATCCCACGACTTTCCGTTGCCACCTCTCCAAATCCCCTAATAATGGGGGACCCAGATGTATTTCCTCAAATGGATTCCACTGACTGTATGAAGCCCAGAAATTTCTGATGGCGGGCCTGCCTGCATACCACATATTCCGGCAATCAAGGCAATGGAATTCCATTTGCGGAAATACACCAGGTATTCCAAATATCTACAAGAATTTATTTTAATGTGAGTGGAGTATCTGCGCTCACATAATTACTTCTGCCTTGATAGTGTTATTTTATTGCAGATAGAAGACGCCCTGATGGGGTCAAAATTCTCCCTCTCCATGGACAATTTGTTTATGACATGGTGGGAGAACAACATTTTTTCAGCCAATAATCCCTTTTACGAGTGGATTGTGTGGGATGGACGATACATCGATGACTTTTTTTTTGTTTAGGGGTCGTGATGTGGCGTCTGTACCACCATTTATGGAATACAATAAAACCAATATATTTAATTTACAATGTTACAGGCTCGGCATCCATGGATTCTGTTACCTTCTTTGAGATTATGTTACAGGGGAATTGTAATGCAGAAAAGGAATAATTTTGTGAACCCTCTTCGGGGCACACAAAATTGTTGCTAATTAACATCCCCCATATGTCTACTTTAGTTTGGCATTGTTTTTTGAACATCCTTTAATTTTTCTATGACATCACAAGGCTTAGAACTTTAGCAGCAATTTCTCACATTTTCAAGAAAATTTCAAAAGGCCATTTTTACAGGGACCAGTTCAGTTGTGAAGTGGCTTTGAGGGCCTTATATATTAGAAACCCCCAAAAAGTCACCCCATTTTAAAAACTTCACCCCTCAAAGTATTCAAAACAGCATTTAGAAAATGTCTTAACCCTTTACACATTTCACAGGAATTAAAGCAAAGTAGAGGTGAAATTTACAAATTTCATATTTTTTTGCAGAAATACATTTTTAATACAATTTTTTTTATAACACAGAAGGTTTTACCAGAGAAATGCAACTCAATATTTGTTGCCCAGTTTCTGCAGTTTTAGGAAATATCCCACATGTGGCCCTAGCATGCTACTGGACTGAAGCACCGGCCTCAGAAGCAAAGGAGCACCTAGTGGATTTTGGGGCCTTATTTTTGTTAGAATACATTTTAGGCATCATGTCAGGTTTGAAGGGCTCTTGCGGTTCCAAAACAGTCAAAATCCCCCAAAAGTGACCCCATCTGGGAAACTACACACCTCAAGGAAATTATCTAGAGGTACAGTGAGCATTTTGACCGCACAGGTTTTTTACAGAAATTATTGGAAGTAGGCCATGAAAATTAAAATCAACATTTTTTCAAAGAAAATGTAGGTTTAGCGATTTTTTTTCTCATTTTCACAAGGACTAAAGGAGAAAAAGCACCATAAAATTTGTAAAGCAATTTCTCCCGAGTAAAAAAATACCCCACATGTGGTAATAAACGGTTGTTTGGAGACACGGCAGGGCTTAGAAGAGAAAGAGCGCTATTTGGCTTTTGGAGCTCAAATTTAGCAGGAATGGTTTGCGGAGGCCAGGTCACATTTACAAAGCCCCTGAGGGGACAAAACAGGGGAAAACCCCCACAAGTGACCCCATTTCGGAAACTACACCCATTGAGGAAATTATCTAGGGGTATAGTGAGTGTTTTGACTCCACAGGTTTTTTGCATAAATTATTGGAAGTAGGCCCTGAAAATGACAATCTAACTTATTTCAAAGAAAATGTAGGTTTAGCTAATTTTTTCTCATTTCCACAAAGACTGAAGGAGAAAAAGCACCATAAAATTTGTAAAGCAATTTCTCCCGAGTAAAACAATACCCCACATGTGGTAATAAACGGCTGTTTGGACACACGGCGAAGCTGAGAAGGGAAAGAGCGCTATTTGACTTTTGGAGATCACATTAAGCAGGAATGGTTTGCGGAGGCCATGTCACATTTACAAAGCCCCTGAGGGGAAAAAACAATGAAAACGCCCAAAAAGTGACACCATTTAGGAAACTACACCTCTTGAGGAATTCCTCTAGGGGTGTAGTGAGCATTTTGACTCCACAGATTTTTCATAGAATTTATTAGAATTCGGGCAGTGAAAATAAAAACAATCCTTTTTCTTCAATAAGACGTAGCTTTAGCTCAAATTTTTTCATTTTCGCAACAAATAAAGGAAAAAAAAGAACCCAACATTTGTAAAGCAATTTCTCCCGAGTACGGCAATACCCCATATGTGGTCATAAACTGCTGTTTGGGCACACGGCAGGGCTCAGAAGGGAAGGACCGCCATTTGGAGTGCAGATGTTGCTGGATTGGTTTCTGGGCGCCTGTGGGCCAAAAACAGTGGAAACCCCCCAGAAGTGACCCCATTTTGGAAACTACACCCCTCAATGCATTTACCTAGGGGTGTAGTAAGCATTTTAACCCTGCAGGTGATTGGCACAAATTGGTGTGCACTCGATGTTGCAGAGTGAAAATGGGATTTTTTTCCATAGATATGCCAATATGCGGTGCCCAGCTTGTGCCATCATAACAAAACAGCTCTCTAATTATTATGCTGGGTTTCCTGGTTTTAGAAACACACTACATGTGGCCCTAATCTCTTGCCTGGACAGTCGATCAGGCTCAGGAGTGAAAGCGTACCATTTAAAATTGAGGCCTAATTTGGCGATTTACAAAGTATTGGTTCACAACTGCAGAGGCTCTGATGTGAAATAATAAAAATAAACCCCTGAGAAGTGACCCCATTATGGAAACTGCACCCCTCAAGGCATTTATTAAGGGGTGTAGTGAGCATTTTCACCCCACAGGTCTTTTCCATAAATGAATGCGCTGTGGATGGTGCAAATTCAAAATTTATATTTTTCCCTAGATATGCCATTCAGTAGCAAATATGTCGTGCCCAGCTTATGACACTGGAGAGACAAACCCCAAAAATTGCTAAAAGGGTTCTCCCGGGTATGACAATGCCATAAATGTGGAAGGAAACTGCTGTTTGGGGACGCTGTAGGGTTCAGATAGGAGGAAATGCCATTTGGCTTTTGGAGCGTGGATTTTGCTTGGTAGTAGTTTTGTTTGGAGTCTTACTGGTGTTTCCGTTTATAATGTGGGGGCATATGTAAGCCGGGCAGGGAATAAAAGGGGCATAGTCAGGTGGTATAATAATGGGGTAAAAAAACCAATAAAATGATCCATAGATGTGTGTTACGCTGTGACACAATCCTTTCTGCACAGGCCAGTGTCGCACTGATATATGGCGTCCTTTCTTATCCCCCTTTTGGTCCACACTCCGCGCCTTTGCAGTATGGGGAATTTTGCTGGGAAGTGTTGTCCTGGTATAATACGGGCACCATCGCTTCCAGCTGATATGTTTGGGCCCTCCCTTTCCTGGTTCCCTAATTTTAGGTCCTTGATAAATCGCCTCTTCAAACAGAAGAAATGTTCCCCTCGGGCACAACTGCATATTTTTTTATTTCCTGACTTATTGGAGCCATAACTAATTTTATTTTTCATAGACGTAGCGGTATGAGGGCTGGTTTGTTGCGGGACGAGCTGTAGTTATTATTGGTACCATTTTGGGGTACATGCAACTTTTTGATCACCTTTTATCCTATTTTTTGGGATGCCAGGTAAACCAAAAAACGCAATTCTGGCACAGCTTTTTTCGTTTTTTGTATACAGCGTTCACCATGCGTTATAAATTACATGTTAACTTTATTCTGCGGGTCAGTACGATCCCGGCGATACCTAATTTATAGAACTTTTTCATGTTTTACAACTTTTTGCACAATAAAATTACTTTTGTAAAAAGAATGTATTTTTTCTGTCGCCAAGTTGTGAGAACCATAACTTTTACATTTTTTTGTCGACGGAGCTGTATGAGGGCTTGTTTTTTGCGGGACGAGCTATAGTTTTTATAGGTACCATTTTTGGATACGTGCGACTTTTTGATCACTTTTTATTCTAATATTTGTAGGGCAAAGTGACCAAAAAACAGAAACTCTGGTAACGTTTTTTACGGGTTTTTTTTACGCTGTTCACCGCGTGCAATAAATAATATAATATTTTGATACCTCCGGTCGTTACGGTCGTGGCGATACCAAATACATATGGTTTATTGTTATTTTTCAATAATAAAGGACTTGATAAGAGTAAAAGGGGGATTGTGTTTTATTTGATTACTTGAAACTTTTATTGTTTTCAAACTTTTATTATTTGCACTTTTTTTTACACTTTTTTATACTTTTTTTACACTTTTTCTCAAGTCCCACTAGGGGACTTGAAGGTCCAACAGTCAGATTTTTTTTTTCTAATACATTGCACTACCTATGTAGTGCAATGTATTAGATCTGTCAGTCATTCACTGACAGCAAGCCGATTAGGCTTCGCCTCCCGGCAGGGCCTAAATCGGCTTCCGTAATGGCAGAGCAGGAGACCATTGTGTCTCCTGTTGCCATAACAGCAGTCACAAGTCCTGATTGCCTGTCAGGGCTGGCGATCTGCTAGTAACCGCTACGATGCAGCAATCGCTTTCGATTGCTGCATCGAAGGAGTTAATGGCAGGGATCGGAGCTAGCTCCGGTTCCTGCCGTTACAGGTGGATGTCAGCTGTACAGTACAGCTGACTTCCACCGCTGATGGCGCCGGATCAGCTCCTGACTCTGCGCCATCTTGCTAGCAGCTACGGAAGCCTATCAGGCTCCGCCGCCGGGCAGATCTTGACCGGCTTCGGTGCTAGGCAGACCAGGAGGCCAGTATTAGGCCTCCGGTTGCCATTGCAGCCACCGGAACCCCGGCAATTTCATTATTGGGGTTCCGATGAGCTGCAAACACCTTAAGTGCAGCGATCGCGTTTGAGCGCTGCACTTAAGGGGTTAATGGCGGGGATCGAAGCTAATTTCGGTCCCCGCCGTTACAGCCGGATGTCAGCTGTAAGATACAGCTGAGATCCGGTGATGGAAGGCACCGGCTCAGCTTCTGAGCCGGTCCCAAACATTCGGCGTATAGGTACGTCAAGACGCGGGAAGTCAATGCTTTCCATGACGTACCTATACGGCAAATGTCGGGAAGGGGTTAACAATGGATGTTAAGAAGGGCATCAAAACAAAGGACACAATAATCCATCTTGTTTAATAATAAATACTGAAGCACGAGAGATCAATTACCAGTTTCTTCAACGGCATAGAGCCAAAAGTTTGGAGAAATATCAAAACATTATTCAGAAAAAATGAACCCATGTTAAATCCGGATCCAGTCCTGACACAAATTGTGGGTAAAGGCAGCCCTTGGGTCACCTAGAGGATGAGATCTCTTAGTTACATGTTGTTACAAGTCTTTTCGACAGTGTCGCTAACAACAAAACTTGACTTTCCCAAAAAGTTTTTTATTTTTTCAAAAGTACTTACGATATTGATGCGTTTATAAAAATTGTACTAAGCATCATGTCATTTATGCTATTAAATGCAAACAATGTGATTGCGTGTATGTACGGATGTAGCCATCTTTATCTTGACTCGGATAACTTGCTGAAGCGTGATATCACACAACAAAAGTCGTTAAAAAGTCATTGAAAAAACACAGCCACTGTGTATTTAAAGAGGCTCTGTCACCACATTATAAGTGCCCTATCTTCTACATAATGTGATCGGCGCTGTAATGTAGATTACATCAGTGTTTTTTAATTAGAAAAATTATCATTTTTGACGGAGTTATGACCTTTATTAGCTTTATGCTAATGAGTTTCTCAATGGACAACTGGGCGTGTTTTACTATATGGCCAAGTGGGCGTTGTAAAGAGGAGTGTATGACGCTGACCAATCAGCGACCAATCAGCGTCATACACTTCTCTCCATTCATTTACACGGCAGATAGCGATATACTGTATCTATATCGCTATTTGCAGTCGCATAAACACACTATAACGCTACTCATGTGTCATGACAATGAATATACATTACCTCCAGCCAGGACGTGACGTGTATTCATTCTCCTGACCACTTCTGTAGCGTCTCTGTGATTTACAGCATAGCAGGGGTAGTCTCGCGAGATTACACTGTAAACTGTCATTCACAGCGAGATCTCGCTGTGCTGTGCTGTAAATCACAGAGACGTGCAGAGAAGTGGTTTGGAGAATGAATACACATCACGTCCTGGCTGGAGGTAATGTATATTCATGGTCATGACACATGAGTAGCGTTATAGTGTGTTTATGTGACTGCACATAGCGATATAGATATATCGCTATCTGCAGAGTAAATGAATGGAGAGAAGTGTATGACGCTGATTTGTCACTGATTGGTCAGCGTCATACACTCCTCTGTACAACGCCCACTTGGTCATATAGTAAAACACGCCCAGTTGTCCATTGAGAAAGTCATTAGCATAAAGCTAAAATAGGTCATAACTCCGTCAAAAATTATCGTTTTTCTAAATAAAAAACACTGCTATAATCTACATTACAGCGCCAATCACATTATGTAGAAGATAGTGCACTTATAATGTGGTGACAGAGCCTCTTTAAGGCGTTGAAAGTCAAGATAAAGCCGGCTACATCTGTAGGGCGCACGATTAGAAACTTCAAAACGCGCATTGTAGAACACATTTCAGATACAAAAACAAAAAAAACACTAATGCCTCTCTGGTGCAGAAAAACACTTCTTAGAAACACATAATGGTAATTTTTAAAGCTTATGGGGAAATGTATTAACCTTTCTACGCCAGTTTTCTAAAAGGGGGCTTCCCAAAAGGGGGCAAGGTGACAGCAGCACAACAAATTTATAATAATTTACACCTGGCGTAAACTATAGTCGAAATCTACTCCTGCTAATAACTGGCAAAAATGTCACTATGTGAAGCGTAGCAAGGTAGAGGCCCATGCCAGGCTCCTCTCCGTCCCCTCTATCGGACAATTAAATAAAAAATGAATGCTCACCTCACCACTCCTCTTCTGGTCCCCTCATGTTCTCTCCGCAGCCTGCGGCTCAAACAATGCACTGATGACGTTGAGTGCTGTGTCCAGGGCCGCCATCAGGGGGGTATTAGGGGTACTCCTGTAGGGGGCCCGGCCAAACTTAATTGAAAGGGGGGCCCGGCAACTGCCGCGACTTGCTTTTGGTAGAAAAAAACAGGCCCCTGCAATGGGGCCTGTTCTTTTCACCAAAGCAATGTCGTGAGCTGCGGGCCCCCCTCTCGTCAAACACCGCCGTGAGCTGCGGGCCCCCCTCTCATCTAACACCGCCGCGAAACACCGCAAACGCTCACGCGCGAACGACCGGACACGCCGGAAAGCAACCCACTCGTGCCCGCCGCCGAGAGGGATGCGGTGCGCACGCACCAAAAGTACAGCGACCAATCAACTGGGAAGAACAGCCAGGACAGCGGCGCACAGTCTAATTACCTGCTGGCACGCCTCCGACTCCGCCTCCTCGTCCTCCGACTTCGCCTCCTCGTCCTCCTCCTCGGCCTCCTCGTCCAGCGCCTCCTCGTCCGACTCCGCCTCCTCGTCCGACTCCGCCTCCTCCTCCTCCAGAGCGTAGCTGCGTAAGGAGAGGGGGAGGAGTCCAGTTCTTGCGCGGCGGCAGGAGTTCTTCGATCCCCGCCATTGCCTGGAGGTGAAGGACGACATCTGGACCGAAGACATCGCCTGACGAGGACTGGAGTGGGAGCAGCTCTTCTGACACAGTGAGTAAAATGTCTCAAAGTGCTGTTTATGTATGGCCCTGTTCACACAGAGTATTTTGCAGGCCGAAAAAATCTGCCTCAAAATTACTTAAAGAATTTTGAGGCAGATTTTGACCTGCCCACACTATCTTGCCGCGTTTTTTGCTGCGCTTTTTGCCTGCGGCAATTGATGACAGCAGACAAAAAACGCAGCGAAAAATGCATTTTCTGCCTCCCATTGATTTCGATGGGAGGTCAGAGGCGGAACCGCGGCAAGAAAGGACGTGCTGCTTTTTCTTTTTTCCGCGACTGGTTCCCATTGATTTCAGATTAAATCAATGGGAGGCGGTTTTGGAAGTTTTTTGGTGCTGATTCTGACGCAGTGTCCGAGTCAATATCAAGGCCCAAAAACTCTGTGAACTGGGCCTTATTGTTAGGGCTTATTCAGACGAACGTGTAATACGTCCGTGCAACGTGTGTGATTTTCACGCGCCTCGCACGGACCTATGTTACTCTATGGGGCCGTTCAGACTGTCAGTGATTTTCACGCAGCGTGTGTCTGTGTGTCCGCTGCGTAAAACTCACGACAGGTCCGATATTTGTGCAGTGTTCGCGCATCACGCACCCATTGAAGTCAATGGGTGCGTGAAAATCACGGCCAGCGCTTCCGCAGCAGTATAAACTATGAATGAAAACAGAAAAGCACCACGTGCTACAAACATACAAACAGAGTGTCATAATGATGGCGGCTGCGCGAAAATCACGCAGCCACGCATCATACGCTGCTGACACATGGAGCTGTTATGGACCTTTTGCATGCGCAAAACGCCACGTTTTTGCGCACGCAAAAATCACACGCTTGTGTAAATCCGGCCTTAGGGTAGGAACACACTAGGCATGAACGCTGCAGATTTTATGCAACACATTTTATTGTGGAAAATCCGCAGCGTATTACAGTCGCAGCAGAGGGGATGAGATATGAACAAATCTCATCCACACGCTGCAAAAATAATGGACCTGCAGTGTGACGTTTTAAGCCGCAGCATGTCAATGTATTCTGTGGAATCGCTGCTCCTCTGTTGCGGAAATGCTGCTGTTCTGCCGCAAAAATCACACATGAGAAAAAAAAAAGGTACTTTTTTACATTTATAAAAAAGTTTAGACTTACCCCGGCCGTAGTCCTGGTGACGCGATCCTCTATTCTTAGCGCAGCTCGGCCTCCTGTCATGACGTTTCATACCATGTGACTGCTGCAGCGGTCACATGGTCTACAGCGTCATCCCAGGAGGCGGGGCTACGTTCAGAAGAGAGAGACGCGTCACCAGGACTACGGCCAGGGCAAGTCTAAACTTTTTTTTCCCTGCAGGATTCCCGCAGCGGACACGCCTCACGAAACCTGCGCCACTATTTGGTGCTGTTTTGCTGGCAGAATTCCCTGCGGCTACTGGGGCGGATAAGCTGTGTAGTTTTACTCAGCATATCCGCCTAGTGTGTCCCTTATGATGTCGCTCCTGGAGCTGCTGCCGGTCTCTAAATAGGCAGTTGGTCCAGTATAATTTGGAATTATTTTTTTTTGTGAACCAGCTTAAAAAAATACAAAACTTTTGTGTTAGGGCCTGTTCACATCACCGTTCGCTTCCGCTCCGGGGTTCCGTCTGAGGTTTCTGTCGGGTGAACCCAGCAACGGAAAGTGAAAGTGACAGCACAGCTTCCATTTCAGTCACCATTGATCTCAATGGTGACGGAAACGTCGCTAATGGTTTCCGTTCGTCACCATTCCGGCAGGTTTTCGGACGGAATCAATAGCGGAGTCGACTGCGCTAATGCTGACGGAACCGGAAGCTGTGCTGTCACTTTCACTTTCCGTTGCGGGACCCCGGAGCCCCGGAGCGGAAGCGAACGGTGATGTGAACAGGCCATAACACAAAAGTTTTGTATTTTTTTAAGCTGGTTCACAAAAAATAATAATTCCAATTTCCTATTTAGAGACCGGCAGCAGCTCCAGGAGCGACATCATAAGGGACACACTAGGCGGATATGCTGAGTAAAACTACACAGCTTATCCGCCTCGGTAGCCGCAGGGAATTCCGACAGCAAAACCGCACCAAATAGTGGCGCAGGTTTTGTGAGGCGTGTCCGCTGTGGGAATCCTGCAGGGAAAAAAAGTTTAGACTTACCCCGGCCGTAGTCCTGGTGACCCATCTCTCTCTTCTGAACGTAGCCCCGCCTCCTGGGATGACGCTCTAGACCATGTGACCGATGCAGCAGTCACATGGTATGAAACATCATGACAGGAGGCCGGGCTGCGCTAAGAATAGAGGATCGCGTCACCAGGACTACGGCCGGGGTAAGTCTAAACTTTTTTATAAATTTAAAAAAGTGCCTTTTTTTTTTTCTCATGTGTGATTTTTGCGGCAGAACCGCAGCATTTCCGCAACAGAGGAGCAGCGATTCCACAGAATAAATTGACATGCTGCGGCTTAAAAAGCCAAAAGTCACACTGCAGGTCCATTATTTTTGCAGCGTGCGGATGAGATTTGTTCATATCTCATCCCCTCTGCTGCGACTGTAATACGCTGCGGATTTTCCACAATAAAATGTGTTGCATAAAATCCGCAGTGTTCATGCCTAGTGTGTTCCTACCCTAACGCCGGATTTACACGAGCGTGTGCTTTTTGCGTGCGCAAAAACGTGGCGTTTTGCGCATGCAAAAGGTCCATAACAGCTCCGTGTGTCAGCAGCGTATGATGCGCGGCTGCGTGATTTTCGTGCAGCCGCCATCATTATGACACTCTGTATGTTTGTAGCACGTGGTGCTTTTCTGTTTTCATTCATAGTTTATACGGCTGCGGAAGTGCTGGGCGTGATTTTCGTGCAGCCGCCATCATTATGACACTCTGTTTGTATGTTTGTAGCATGTGGTGCTTTTCTGTTTTCATTCATAGTTTATACTGCTGAGGAAGTGCTGGTCGTGATTTTCACGCACCCATTGACTTCAATGGGTGCGTGATGCGCGAACAATGCACAAATATCGGACATGTCGTGAGTTTTATGCAGCGGACACACGCTACGTGAAAATCACTGACAGTCTGAACGGCCCCATAGAGTAACATAGGTCCGTGCGAGGCGCGTGAAAATCACGCGCGTTGCACGGACGTATTACACGTTCGTCTGAATAAGCCCTAACAATAAGGCCCAGTTCACAGAGTTTTTGGGCCTTGATATTGACTCGGACACTGCGTCAGAATCAGCACCAAAAAAACTTCCAAAACCGCCTCCCATTGATTTAATCTGAAATCAATGGGAGCCAGTCGCGGAAAAAAGAAAAAGCAGCACGTCCTTTCTTGCCGCGGTTCCGCCTCTGACCTCCCATCGAAATCAATGGGAGGCAGAAAAAGCATTTTTCCCTGCGTTTTTTGTTTGCTGTCCTCAATCGCCGCGGGCAAAAAACGCGGCAAGATAGTGTGGGCAGGTCAAAATCTGCCTCAAAATTCAGTGTGCGGTTCCAGGCAGTCGCGGGTGCGCATGCGCGGGAGTTTGCGGGTGCGCGCGATTGGTCGCGCGGGCGGCAGTGTTTGACGGCCCCCATGACGACCCCCATGCTACCCAGGGCCACCATCAGGGGGGGTATTATGGGTACTGATGTGAGAGGCCCGGCCAAACCTAATTGAAAGGGGGGCCCGCAGCTCACGACATTCTTTTGGTGAAAAAAACAAGCCCCATTGCAGGGGCCTGTTTTTTTTTCTACCAAAGGCAAGTCACGGCAGTTGCCGGGCCCCCCTTTCAATTAGGTTTGGCCGGGCCTCTCACATCAGTACCCATAATATTCCCCCTGATGGCGGCCCTGGGTACCATGATATAGTGCTGGACGGAGTACCGTTAACAGGCGGTGCCACGGTAGGGGGGCCCAGAAAATTTAGCTGTAGGGGGCCCTGAAATTCCTGATGGCGGCCCTGGCTGTGTCGCATATAAAGTACCTGACGCTGCTCGGTGTCAGTGCATTGTATGGGCAGCAGGGAGCCTTAGGGGATCAAGGGGGAAGAAGAGAAGCGGAAAAAAGATTATACTTATTTTTTATTTTACATTTTGTCCGATGGGTAGGGGGAATGGATGGAGCATGGCCGCGGTCGCTGCATAACGATTGTGGCGCAAGAACGGCCGAAAGATGTGACACATTTAATAAATGTATTGCATCTTACTCCAACTTTCTTTATATTAAGACTGGCATATGAAATGCCATCTTAATAAATTCCCCCCAATGTTTTTATGGCCTTGAAGAAACCAAAGACGGGTGGATATTGGAGAAGACACTTCCTGAATAGGGAGGCGTTCTGCGATCTGCAGCTTCATACAAGATTCCCGAAGGGTCTTAATTGGAGGAATGATCTGTTATATGTTTACTTAAGTGGAATAACACTTAATACACAATGTATATATCAACGACATAGCATAACAGTCATTTTCCTCTCATAATATGCAGTTTGATGACTTTTATGTCGATTTGTTTTTTAAATATTGCATATTTAAATATGGTGCTAAACTCCTGTTAAATAAAGATTCAGCTTCTCCCCTACTTGAGTAGCTGTGCAGCACCTGCACGAATTTGAGAATTTGCCTCTCTGGTCATGTGATCACAGGTCCTGCACACATAACACAACAGCACTACACAAACTATTTATGCAGTTTGTTCACTAGATGGCAGCAAAGCACTGAAATGATATACACATACACGTTTACATAGGTGGCATACATGTTTACATAGGTGACGCGCTTGGTGCTCAACTTGTAAATAAAAACACAACAATCAAAAGTATCATCAACTATAAGTTTATAATCCATGCCCACCTGCGGCTGCTGCTACGCATATCCTCACCATTGTGGTCGGACAGTCTGAAGGTGACAGTGGAGAGGATTATTTTCAGACACTTCTACACTGGTTTGGACTGGTTCACTGGTTTCTCAGTTTGATCGGCTGCTTGTCTCATTTGAATTAAGAACCTCCTGAGCTCATGACCTGCCTAGGTAGAGTCGTGTGTTAACCTTAGACCATCCTATCCCCCCACCCCCACTTTAGTAAAGACACATGACACCGAGGTTGGATGTGAAATGGCCACAGCAGCCGTTTATTAATTTCACAGTTTTATAAAAACAATTTAAATCCGAAACATTCGGATAACTAGTTAGGAATCCACCAGAGAATTCCTCCTAATAATTCACATGACCCAACATGGGTCAGAATCGTAAATAACAATTTAACGTTAACATTAATCCGAGCAGAGGAAGTCCTTGAAGCCCCTTCAGATGTTCCTTTTAAGAACACACCGAATTAGCCATCTGCAAACCACCAATTACCTCCAGCCGTAAACCAGCTCGGAAGCACCGTTCACCTCTGCAGATGGCTCCAACCACTAGAAGTCCACTTCAAGGGGATAACACCCGATGAAGCCCTCAAGTGATATACCGACCACTAGAAGTCCACTTCAAAGGGATAACACCCGATGAAGCCTTCAAGTGATATACCTTCTACCAGAAGACCACTTCAAAGGGATAACACCCGATGAAGTCTTCAACCATGTACCTTTTTTGGGGGACGCATACCCCCGATGCGACCCCCCCCACCATTTTGTACTGACTGGCCTCAAGGACTCCCCCCGCCAGCTGCCATGACAACAGAACCTACTCCGGAAAAAAGAAAAACATGTTAGATAAGCACACAAATAAAACACAACGCTCATAGACGGACGTACATAAGACCTAAGGAGTAACAAACCAAGGGTGGGAGGGTGGGAGCTTGCTGTTCTTGTGTTACTCCTCCCGCTGCTTCCGGCTCAATGCCGAGAAACAGCGGGAAGCGCAGTAACGGCCCCCCCGTCCCCCTTAACTCCTCCCCGTCCCTCCTCCAGCTCCTTCCAACTCTCCCTCACCTAATTAACCCTTTCCCTACCAGGACGGTCATGTCGGCTTCCCTTAATCCCTGCGGGCTGCGTCCAGCCTCTTCTTGACCTGCCTAGGTAGAGTCGTGTGTTAACCTTAGACCATCCTATCCCCCCACCCCCACTTTAGTAAAGACACATGACACCGAGGTTGGATGAGAAATGGCCACAGCAGCCGTTTATTAATTTCACAGTTTTATAAAAACAATTTAAATCCGAAACATTCGGATAACTAGTTAGGAATCCACCAGAGAATTCCTCCTAATAATTCACATGACCCAACATGGGTCAGAATCGTAAATAACAATTTAACGTTAACATTAACCCGAGCAGAGGAAGTCCTTGAAGCCCCTTCAGATGTTCCTTTTAAGAACACACCGAATTAGCCATCTGCAAACCACCAATTACCTCCAGCCGTAAACCAGCTCGGAAGCACCGTTCACCTCTGCAGATGGCTCCAACCACTAGAAGTCCACTTCAAGGGGATAACACCCGATGAAGCCCTCAAGTGATATACCGACCACTAGAAGTCCACTTCAAAGGGATAACACCCGATGAAGCCTTCAAGTGATATACCGTCTACCAGAAGACCACTTCAAAGGGATAACACCCGATGAAGTCTTCAACCATGTACCTTTTTTGGGGGACGCATACCCCCGATGCGACCCCCCCACCATTTTGTACTGACTGGCCTCAAGGACTCCCCCCGCCACAGCGAAACAGGCCTTGACCACCTTAAGCCTGTGAGTTCCTCCACACCACCACCGCCCTTTCTATGCCTTCTGCTATCGCCAAGCTCCAAAGATCAATGCCAACCTCGGTCAGATGAACCCCGTCACTTCTCCAAAAATTCCCCACTCCTGACTCCAAATCCCTATGCCTCACACAAATGCCCCCGTTCTTTGCCACAAAACGGGACACCGCCCGGTTAACTTTTATACGAGCCTTATTGACTCTCTCCACCGATCTAGCTAACCGCCAATGCTTTCTTGGGACTATGTCCGACCACACTACCACCAACTTGGGATAAGATACCCACAAACACAACATATCATGTTTGATATCCTGCACCAACTCACGAAAAGGGCGGACTCCTAAGTCATTCCCACCCACGTGCAACACTAAAACCTCCGGAACCCTATCAAGCCGCGCATATGTCTGGAATTCCGCCAACACCTTGCTCCACGACATACCTCTAAAACCCAGCCAATGCACAACCGCATCCTGTCGCGGAATGCGCAACTGGCGACCATCCGGGCGGACGTCCGCCCTCAAAGCCCCCCAGTGCACGTACGAATGACCCATCAACCACACCAAACACGGAGGCGAATCTGAAACGGAAAAAACATTTAGGCACCACCAATATAACATTTGTAAAGCGTACACAACCAAAATCATAACATATGGGGGCGGACATAGGACTTAAACCTTTTAGACTCCCAACGACCAATACGCCTCACCCCTTCATCATCCAACCCCCAGCGCCCCGCTTCCGTTGCTGCGCCAATCCTGAAGGAATGAGATGAATATGAGCCTGCCGCAACACCAACCGCCGTCAAACATTTTTTAAATACAGCTCCAAACTGAAACCTGGACAAAAACGACCCGTCCACATGACCACATGACCCCCTGTTTTGCGTAAAACCCCGCATGCACTCTACAGGGCACATGACCGACCCCGGGAGAGCGAACAAAACTATCAGTTTTCCCTTCCCTACTTGGTCAGTTTTAGATCGACGCAACCATACCTCTAGCCGATCTGCAAATAGGCTCACCTCCCCAGATCTCAGCCCCCCTGCCCGTTTAGTACTTGGCGACACCAACTCACCTATTCTAAATGCTCCAAAGAACGCTAACGAAAAAGCCAATCGAAACAAATCCATTTCATCTGAAGAACGACATACCGATGCTAATGAACCGCCCAACGAGCTAAGCAAAGCAAACGACACCGGCCTTCTACTATCCGCCTCCACCCTACCTCGGCGCAACCCCTTCAAAGCCTGCGATACCAGAAATTCCTTCGATACATCCCGAAAGCCCCGCAACTTAAACCCAAACGCCACTGCAGATATGAACCGGTTCACCTTCGCTAATGAAAACCCCGCCTCCCAGGCGTCCCCTAACCAGTACAAAAGTGCCACCAACCTGTCTCTATCCGTATTGACGTCACCCAACTCTCTTACCCACTCCTCCCACTGCCTCCAACAAGCAGCATACGCACTCCACGTCGCGCGCGCCAAAGACCTTTGTAACAGCTGCTCTACGGGACCGATACCAGATCCCAAAGATGCTCCGGACAAGCCAAACCGAGACGTTCCGCTCCCGGTGCCAATTGCCGAAACCGGTCCCACTGCGAGCGAGAAAGAGCATCAGCGATACAATTCCGTACACCCGGGACATGCACCGCCACCACCCACGCGTTCAATGACAAACACACCTAAA
Organism: Rhinoderma darwinii; assembly: GCF_050947455.1. Taxonomy (NCBI): domain Eukaryota; kingdom Metazoa; phylum Chordata; class Amphibia; order Anura; family Rhinodermatidae; genus Rhinoderma; species Rhinoderma darwinii. The sequence continues at coordinate 162,658 of NW_027461963.1, forward strand.
TGTCGCAACAATTGAACTACCGGAGGAGAGGACGCCGTGATGTTATTAATGGCAAGCACCACCCCCATGTTGTCGCAGTAAAAACGGACCTTCTTATCCCTGAGCCTGTCCCCCCAAATGGTAGCCGCCACCACGATGGGAAACAGCTCGAGCAGGGCCAGATTCCGCGTGAGTCCACTGGACACCCAGCTAGCCGGCCATTGACCCGCGCACCACGGACCTCCCCCGTAAGCTCCAAAACCACCCGCCCCAGCCGCATCCGTAAAAATATTCAAATCACTCGTATCCTGCGCAGGGGCCATCCATAGCGAGCGACCATTGTACTGGCCCAAGAAGTCATCCCAAACCTGAAGATCAGCTCGGTGCTCCTCCTTGAGCCGCACAAAATGATGCGGCGCGCGCACTCCCGCCGTTGCCGCCGCCAACCTCCTACCAAACACCCTCCCCATCGGCATAATCCGGCAGGCGAAATTCAACTTCCCCAGCAGCGACTGAAGCTCCCTCAGCGTCATTTTCTTCATTCTACAAGCCCGTCGAACCTCCAGCCTCAAAGCACCCAACTTATCCGCCGGGAGCCGACACTCCATTGCCACCGAGTCTATTTCGATTCCCAAGAAACAAATCGTCGCTACCGGGCCCTCCGTTTTTTCCGGCGCCAAAGGAATCCCAAAATCCCTCGCCACCTTCTGTAGTGCATGAAGCAAATTACCGCAAACCGGCGAACCCCCCGGGCCAACGCACAAAAAATCATCTAAGTAATGGATCAACGAATCGACCCCGGATACTCCCCTCGTTACCCACTCCACGAAGCTACTAAACGCCTCGAAGTATGCACAAGAAAGAGAACACCCCATCGGAAGGCACCGATCCACGTAAAAGGCCCCATTCCAAAAACAACCCAACAGCCGTTGGCTTTCTGGATGGACCGGCAACAACCTGAACGCCGCCTCGATGTCGGTTTTTGCTAGCAGCGCCCCTGGACCCGCAGCCCGCACTAACCCCACCGCCTTATCGAATGAGGTATAAACTACGGAACACAACTCGTGATCAATCCCGTCATTTACCGACGAACCTTTGGGATACGATAAATGTTGAATCAAACGAAACTTTCCGGGCTCGCGTTTAGGGACAATACCCAACGGGGACACAACTAAATCTTTTACCGGTGACTCAACAAATGGCCCCGACATGCGACCCAACGAAACTTCTTTTAACAACTTTTCCGACACGACTTCCGCATGCAAGTAAGCCGATTTTAAATTCCTCCGCGTAACCGGAACCTCATAAGGAGGCGGAGGAATAACAAAACCAACACGAAACCCTTCATAAAGCAACTTAGCTGCCGCCCTATCCGGATACTCATTTAGATAAGGGGCCATCCTTTCCACCCTCACCGGCGACACCCCCTTGACCAGCCCCGTGCTGGTTCCCTGACCTCTTTTTTCGCAGACATTTTGCCGCCCCGTGTGATGCACCATTACACTCGGAACACACGTGCTTGAACTTGCACGTGGCCCCGAACTTGCACTGACCTTCATTAAATTGCCAGCAAAACCCCGCCTTTCCCCCGCCGCTTTGTCCAATCTGACTAGACTGGCCTCCCTGGCCGCCGCTCCCGGGAAAGGACTGCCTAACCGGAGCCGTAACCCGTAACCAGAGAGCAATATCCTTCTGGTCCCACCGAATCACCGGCCGAACCGCCTTCCGCTGACGGAATTGCTCATCATATCGCAGCCACGCCTGACCCCCATACGCCCTATGAGCCTCCCCAATGGCATCAAAATAACAAAACAACGCCGAACAATTTTCCGGCGCCTTTTCCCCTATCACACTAGCCAATATGGCGAACGCCTGCGACCAATTAACGAATGTCTGCGGGATAAGCCTATACCGCCGCCGTTCCTCCTCGTCCTTTTTACTCTCATCCCGCTTGCTCTTATCCAAATTAAATTTAGCCAGCGGCAAGAGAGAAAAAATTTCAACATATTCGTCTTTCCAGATCCGATCACGCACCTCCTGCTTTAAATGCGCCCCCAACGGACCCTCAAAACAAACGTACACCTCCCCCCGAGCACGATCATCCATACGCACTCGATCGCCGTCCTTCTGTGCCTCGGTCTGTACCGACACCGCGACCGCCTCCCTAACCGCCACCACCGGACGCGCCTGTAACGATCCCACGTCCCTGGGGCCTTCCCAAACTACCGCAGGGGACACTTCCGTTACTACCGGCGCCGCGGCCCTGTCCAGGCGCCCCACCAGCTCCCGTAAGCAACCCACTAAGTCCGCCAAACGCGCTCCGTCGCGTCCGCCCGCGCCACTACCGGCCCCCGATGCAATGCTAGCAGCCCCCCCGCCGACACCCGACATAAAAATCGCTGGATAAGACAATGATGGAGTTATACACTCACCGGGCTGCACAGGCGCTGTGTTCCCGTCAGCCGGACCATCCTGACCTCGACGATACATGTCCAGTTCACCTTCCTCCAGTTCTTCTCTCGCCGACGACTGTCCATCCCAACGACATCTTCGGAACGGGGATGAGGACGCGCTGACCGATGGGCCGGCAACCTGCCGCCCGACCGCCGGGACCCAGACTTCCGACCGGACCTGTTGCCTCGACGTCGCTGCAGATCTAGGCGTCCGTCTAGACGATCCTGACGAAGCCTGCCCCCTGGCCGGAACATCACCATGCGGGGCGGCCGTACCTTGTCCTCCAAATCTTCCATCTGATGGGGGAGGGGTGACAGGGAGCCCAGCCTGCGACTCCCTGCTTACCGCCGGACCCCGTCGCGGCCTGGGATTCCTGCCAGGACGCAGGGCCTGGGAAGGGGCGGTCCTCCCAGCTGCCTGGCCTGCAGCGTCCGGGATCGGGCTCCCTCTGCGACGCCGTGTCCGCGGGACTGCCTCCGGACTGAGGCGCTCTGGAGGTCGGGACCGCCAAGAGGGACGGGTCAACCCGGCCTGCGTCGCCGTCACCCCTGGCAACGCTCTCTGCCTGCCCAGCGCAGGAGCGGTTGTTGCCGACTCCCCCCCCGCCGCCATAGCCATGCTCGTGAGGGGGCCGGGGGAGGGGAGCCTGTCCTTTGCAACAGACCCCGAACGCCGTGCCCGACGTGGCGAAACGGCGTCCGGGATCCTCGTTATGGCAGCCACGGTCTCCTCTAGCCATCCGGGACCGTGGTGCACAGCAGCGGCACGCAGCCGCTCTAACATTAAGGCTTCTGCCATCCCTAAAAGCACGGGCAACGGGGAGCTTGCTGTTCTTGTGTTACTCCTCCCGCTGCTTCCGGCTCAATGCCGAGAAACAGCGGGAAGCGCAGTAACGGCCCCCCCGTCCCCCTTAACTCCTCCCCGTCCCTCCTCCAGCTCCTTCCAACTCTCCCTCACCTAATTAACCCTTTCCCTACCAGGACGGTCATGTCGGCTTCCCTTAATCCCTGCGGGCTGCGTCCAGCCTCTTCTGGACAAGGGGCAAATAACAGAAAAAGTCTCTCTCCACCTGCAGCAAAATGGACAAAGTGGTTTCCCCCATTCCTCACACTGGCCCCAGAAGAAACTGCTATGGCGAAATTGCAGTTGGCGACAAGTTGTCAGCAATCCTGTATTTAATAGAAGTGCATGTTCTGCGCTGTGTGACCGAGGCCTAAATCTTTTCATGCATATTTTGAGCTCTCAGATTTTTTCAGGGACATATTATACGATATGTAACAAACGTGGTGTTTCCTTCGAGGATTCTTACAACATTTAAAAAACACAGGGAAATATGACCTGGAAATCCACAGACACTTCCCCCCTGCCCTTTCTCATTAGTTACAACTTGTCAATAAATATGTCCTCCTGTATAACATTTTATATATGAGTAGGAAATGTCCCTACAAATTAGAAAAGATTTGGTCCCGATGGGTTAAGCTGAAAGGAACGGCTACGTAACTTGTAGCTCAAATGTGAGGGAAATCATTATCTATCCTTATAACTAAGGCTTCGTTCACATCGGCGTTGGGACTCCGTTCATGGGTTCCGTCGGACCTTTTCGCCAGGGGAACCCATGAACGGACTCCAAACTGAAACCATAGGTTTCCGTTTGCATCACCATTGATTTTAATGGTGACGGATTCGGTGCAAATGGTTTCCATTTGTCACCGTTGTGTAAGGGTTCTGTTATTTTGACGGAATCAATACCATAGTCGACTGTGCTATTCATTCTGTCAAAACGATGGAACCCTCACACAACGGTGATAAACGGAAACCATTTGCACCGGATCCGTCACCATTGAAATCCATGGTGATGCAAACGGAAACCTATGGTTTCTGTTTGTTTCAGTTTGGATTCCGTTCATGGGTTCCTCTGACGGAAAGGTTCGACGGAACCCATGAACAGAGTCCTGATGCAGATGTGAATGAAGCCTTAGATGAGGAAATGGACGCCTCTGTGTGACTGGTTGGGTTTGTTGGTTAAATAGAATTCAATGTGTTATTATTTGCTTTTCATGCTTTGTAGTTTTTTTGTCCGTTTTTTTTTGCAAAATTATAAATTAAACCTTTGAAAAGTGAAAAAAAATGGCAGGAAAACATTTAACAATTTTCAGATTACTATTCAGATCACTAAAATTCTAATGCCAATTTAATAAAATGTGGTGAAAATCCACATGTGAACATACTCTAATTGAAGCTGAACTATCTGCAGCTCGTCTTGGTGGCCGTACAACTTATTTTTCCTTTTTGTACACAATCCCCCCCAGTACTATATTGTAAAGCTTAGACGCTGTTTTCTTATTTTCTCCTGTATGTATTCTGTCATATTAGGCAATGTGAGCATTGTGTATTTTTTATATGGTTCCCATTAGTGGAATGAAGGGAAAACTTTTCCATAAGGGAGAGATGTGGGAAGGTTTTTCCTGCTTTCCTCTGATGGGATCAGATACAACAGCGATCAAACTGATCTGACAATACAAGCACGTGATACAGCCTGGAATGGAGAACATCAGTATATTGTAAAGGTTTTTTTTTTTTTTTTATGTTTTGTGGCCATATAAACCCATTTAAATGTTCCTGGAAAACTCCTTGAAATATGTAGTAAATTTCATTTAGTGTTAAGTACACTGTATTATTAGGGCACTGTACTATAGCAGTATTGTATTGTATGGTGCTAATATTGTCTGACACTTATTTTGGCTCCCAGCAGTGTGTTCGGTCCGGGACTTGCGGCCGAAATACGTTCCGTCCATTACGGACGTAATGTGCTCGTGTGAATCCAGCCTTACTCTCGTCAGACTTTCCTCTATTCAAATTTAATTTCTCTAACGGCAAAAGAGAGAAAATCTCAACATATTCATCACGCCAAATACGATCTCTAATCTCCGTCTTAAGGGAGCTCTCAAAACAAACATTTGGCTAACCGAACCCCATGCAGTTGAACCGCAACAGGAGCGCCAGACCCACCAGCACTCCCAGTGACTTTAGAACCTAGCGCCGCAGCCCCAGATACCGAACCGTACCATGCCGCAACAGGAGAAGGAGCAAGGGGGACCACAGGTGGTGGGACCTCACGCTATACCAAAGCCTCTCTAACACCAGCCAGTAATTGAGCCACTACCTGTCCCAAATCAGACACAGTCAAGCTGGGGGGCTCCTTACTATGGTGTGAGCAGGGCTCAGGAAGCATTGACCTCCTAGCTAGTCTTGACTTGGGGATTAGCGGCATATCCCTGAGCACCCCTGATGGTAAGTCTGTTTAACTTTTATCTAACAATGTCCACCACCCCGGTCTCCTTCTGCTTTATGGGAGGCTTCTGTTCTCCCTGAGGTCATCTCAGGAGCAGGACGTAGAAGAATATTTATCACCGCTTAACTGCAGTAACTCTGCTCAATCTTTATTAAAACCATAAAGCAGTACAAAATGTTAAAAAAAAATGCAGCTCACCAAAAGACAATTAGGAAACAATGTAAGCGTCGTCTTTACCAAATCTGTACTTTTATCAATGAGAAAGGTTAAAACAACAAGCAATAGACAGACGACAATTACAGAGAGAGAAGAAAAAAATTGAATGGTCGGGCACTACAGCGAGGTAGCAGAGTGGAGGGAGTTAGCGGTCAACTACTCAGAAAATGCCTGAGATTACTTCAACAATCGGCAGAGTTGCTGGATTCTGAATATCAGTGAATGTGGCCAAACATTTAGATTTGTACCGGGGAATTGTAGACTTCCAATGTCTAGGCACAACCTAGTCTGAATAAATGGAGGAGAACCTTCTTCTGGAAAGAAATAGATCTGGAGAGAATGGAGGGCATGTTCAAAGAGAGCATTTATTGCCAACCAAAATGGTGCGATGTGCCTACAATCCCATCAGATGTCAGTAAGCGTACCTACCATTCCCCCACAGCTCCAACATGTCTCCAAACACTCCATGGGTAAAGCCCATGGAGGACCACCAGGACTCCTGAACCAACATGTACGTAAAAGTTTTTCTAGTTTTGCACAATAAAAACACTTTTTAATTTTTTTACAAAATAATTTGTTTTTGTAACGCTGCATTCGAAGATGAACTGCATAGTTTTTCAACTAATCTGGTCCCCATGGCAGAAACATGTCTTTCTATCTGGCACCTCCAGCAGACTCCTTTCAGTCTAGTTTGATTTCTTTTACCTCAGAGTTCCTCTTTTTCCCTTTTTTTAATTTCTTCTCTCCCCCTTTTTTTGAACTATTTCTAACAGGGGCTGTGCAGGATTAGAAAAATATGGCTGCTTTCTTCCAGAAACAGCACCACACCTATCCACAGGTTGTATTTGGTATTGCAGGTTTGCTCCATTGAAGTGAATGGTAATGAGCTGTAATACCACACACAACATATGGACAGGTGTGGTGCTGGTTTTTGGAGAAAGCAGACAAGTTATCTTATCCTGGAGAACTCTTTGTCATGGATTGTTCTTGTGCGGAGGTGCTCCCTGCATTATCCCTTTTCCTTTATGGCCGCTGATATGTTCTATTCAGCTTTATGGCCTCTGTGGTAAGTACACTGCCAGTCATTAAAGGGTTAACACTTCAGACCACTGTGGGTGATGTCACAATGAACGAGGCGGCAGTGGTAAGAAACTCCTGTAGCAATGATGATGAATGCGCTGATGTCATAAACACAAATGTTTATGACATAAAGAAGATTCCATATTAGAAGGTTTTACTGCCACATTTAGCGCCATATTGGATGGGACTGAGGACCTTGAGCTTGACTTCCCCACCAATGTCGACCTGATGTAATTTGTAGGTTCTAGCAGGGAAACCCTTCACCCAAGAGCACTTCTTCATCACAGTGATGCCATCCTCTTCATATGGGTTGTCTGTAATA